>NW_020664563.1:8972659-8991279 GCF_002925995.2 Terrapene triunguis | reverse complement strand
GACTTCTCAAAAATTGTAGACCAGTGTTACCAGCACTCCTATGGTACATAATTCAGTGGGAATTTAACAGGCATGCTCAGTAACTTAAAGACATTCTCACCAACTACTTTCTTGTACTTGGGAATTATTCGACTTCTGAATAGTTCCTTTTTGCAGAAGAATACCTGTCTAATGAATGTCAAATGATCACAGAGCAAGTAAGTTTAATACAGGGGAAACTAATAAAACTCACAGCCAGAGAAGGAAAGAGTGAGGCAAGTTAAATAGGGTGCTCACACCTCAATGGCAACTTTTTTCTTAGGCCTGGGCTAGGCTACACTTAGAAGTTTTGCCAGCATACCTATCTCAATTAGGAGCGGGTGGGGGGGGGGGAGGGACGCGGAAATCACTTCCCTAATCAACATAGATATGCCCAGCAAAAGACAAGCGCAGACACAATTATACCATCAAAAATATTTTTTGCTTGTATAGCTTATTTTTCGGGGGAGGGAGGGAGGGACTGATATAAAGCTAAACCAGCGAAGAACTCTTTAATCTGTTTCCCCTGTAGAAAGGCTTGCTGGTATATCTATACTGATAAACACTTTATAGTGTGGACAAGGCCTTAAACTCTGGCCAAAGCAACAGTCTTAGAAAATATTTAGAGGATTTTTACTAATGAACTACAAAACAAAATTTAAAAGTAAACTAAGTTCAGAAATTTGTGCTCAATGTCATTCAACCTATGGGGTGCATTCAGCACATTATAAAAAAATGTATGTATACTCTTTATGTATGTTAGCAAGAGGCCCCTGAATGCGTCCTTCTTGAGCTTCACCAAATCAGGAAACTTTACTGTAGCAATGACCAGACTCATGAGAATTAACGTAAATCCCAGTTTAATCTTTAGGTTTAAATTAATAATTAAAAAGAAAAAGACAAAATGTAAAAATAAGCTACTTGAAAAAAATAATAAGGGAAATGTTCCCAGTCTCCCATGAGACTGCTCAATGATGCAGCAAAGATTTCCAGCAGGATAGCACTGAAGCCATAAAAAGATGAATTCTGGGACGTCAACAAAGAACTGAGATCCACCCAGTTGATTTAGAATCAAAGACTTTTTTTAAAAGTTACTTTTTTCATTATGTGCTGGATGTCTCTCTCCTCTCCACCATTTAGCACAGGAGACAGAAATTTGCTAAATTTCCAGCCACATTGGTTCATTACAGATACCATGCCTATTCAATACTTTACCCTGTGAGACTGCAAAGAGCAGTGTCAATTAATGCCTGTGGTAATGGAAGGGATGTGATATGGAATCCTGTCAACTAGCAAATGGACTAACAATTCATTTCACCTGTTCTGAGAGTGAAATAACTAATTCTTGTACTCTTTTCTTTCAAACTAGTAAATAGTGGGTCTAGTGGATCTAGAGTACCATATTGGACATACAGGTTCAAATCCTACCCTTTAGTTCCCTAAGCATGAGTGCTGCTGATAACCTACCCAGCCCACCCTGGAATAAACTCTTAAGTCTATTAAGGACTAATGTTAATGGGCTCAGAAGAAAATCCCACCCAGTTATCACTGGATGCTATGAGGATGGTTGACACAAGAAAAGAAAATGCCTCCATAGGATTTGAGAGAGATGTGGAAGAAGGACTAAAGAGAAAAAAAAAGTGGCAAGGGCATTTAGCCTAAAGTCTGATCATCTATACCAATGGTCCCCCAACTTTTTCTGTCACGCCCGCCCCTTACCCGTAATGGAAACTGTCCAAGTCTTCCCCCCTCCCCCCTCCCAGGAGCCGTGGACGGGAGCAGGGCTGGAGCTGTGGTCGGGAGCCAAGGCCAGGACTGCAGCTAGGAGCAGGGCTGAGGCTGGGACCCGAGCTGTGGCTGGGGGCGGGCCCAGAGTGAGCTGGAGGCAGAGTGGGGCTGGGTGGTACTCCGCCTCCCTGCCCCCCATTGGAATGGGCCCAGGCCCCGCTGCACCTCCTGAATGTTCCTTGGCGCACCCCACAGTTTGGGGACCATTGCTCTACACCTTTTTTATTTAAAGCAAATAAAGTTGTTTTTGACTTACAGGAGTGAAGGAAAACAGAATCCAACACATCTGTGCAACTGTTGCAATGGTATATTTTCATGCTGAAACTTTCTGCACAGAATTTTGATCTAAAGCTAGTTTTTAAGTTTAAACTGTTACAGCTCTAAAATAGGGTTTATTTTTAGAGAACCCTCTCTACCATTTAATAAGCTTTAGTAAAACATGCATAATGGAAATGCTGACAGATGCTTAATTACAATTTTGATAGACAATATAGCTAATTCTGAAAAGTTCCAGCATTTTTGTCAACAGAACCTTGGTAAGATAAAATATTGTACACTATTTTTTTAAATTCACATTTTACCCCACTGTAAATTTGGGGAGGAAGTGGGTTTGTTCCAGATCCAATTCCTGAGGAAGTTTAACAGGTTAAAATATTATCTGTTCTTTTTCAACTTGGCTTTGTTGATGGAATCACAGCAGAGTTTGACAACAATAGATAAAAAATAACAGGCTATTATGACTTCTAGTACTAGAGTCAGAACTAATGTGCCGAGCCAACCAGTCTTATGGTCTGAGCTATACCATTCTGCTTAGTGTTTCCCGGCACCTACATTCCCAGCAAGACATTGCACTGGAAAAATCAAACCTTCCATGCCCATGTGTATAATCCCTATGAGACTAACTATTTCATTATGAAACCTAGCGCTTCTCAAGAACCATAGCTATACAATAAAGCTCCATAATTTAACTCTGAATTCATGCCCACTCACTAGATTTAAATAACATTTTCTAAGATTTATTTACAATCAAATCTATCAGTCAATTATTTTATACAAATAATCTACCAAGGCTGATTCTGAACACTTTTTTACACAAATTCCGGGCTGAATATTTATGGAAGGAGAATGGTCCAGGGTTATAATATAGGACAGGGAGTCACAAGATCTGTTCTATTCCCAGCTCTACCATTATGTTGCTGTGTGACCTTGCAAAAGTTAGCTTCAACTCTCTGTGACTCAGATTTTCCAGTCTCTGAATACTATAATTATAATACACATAATTTACAAATAACAGATTGAATTCCCAGTAACTCATTTCTACTCAGTCCTCAGAAATGTTGATCCCAAAATGGCAGCTCGACATCCAGACCATTCATTTTTGTGACAACTGTCGCTTTCTGGTATGATTGATAATAACGAACATGCACCAAGGCCCACCAGATGTGTGCTAATATTTAATGTATACCCTTTAGAAGGAGAGAAATATTATCCTTATGCACTTCAACATCCTCAAAGTTTTGCACAAAAATGGCCTTCTGTAATGAAAAAACTAAACATAAGATTTCAAGTTATTATTAAAGTTGTGACACAAACCAACAAGCACCAGGAAATTCAAAGTTAATAATGGAGTGACAGCTTTAGCATTGAACTTCCTGGCTTTTGACAATACTGCTTGTATCACGACTCCTTGTGTTGAACATTTTCCTTTAACAGAAAATTTCATGAAAGATTATAAAAGGCATCTAATTTACCTGTCAGGATTTTTTTTTTTTTTTTTTTGCTCTCTAATAAATACGTAGTTAGACTTGTGTAAACACATATTTTTAAAATGCATATTTATGAAAAAATATGTAAAATGTTAATTCACCTGAGATCCAATACAATTATCTAAATATCTATTATACATACATACATGGACCAAGACTTCAGTGTTGTGAAAGAACTGAGTGTGTGGCATAAGGTACTAAGAAAGATCACTCATAAGAAAGCAACTTGTCAAATAGAAACAAAAAGAGTAAGATAAGAGATCCTTGATCTATTAAATATGATCTTTAGTATTTCTAAGCCAATTTATGTACATCACAATAAGAAAGCCCTACATAGAAAATGCAACAACATTTTTTAAAAAGGAAGAAGTACAAGTTCTCCTGGGATCTCCACAGTGATCAAGGAGGGATGGCAAGTTTGACTTTAAAATGCAAACAATAGGGAAGAAAGTGTTGGGATAAGCCAATTTGAGTAAGTGTTTAAAGAAGGCAAGCGTATGTAGCACAGTGAAGAATCAGGTTACTGGAGATAAAATGAGATTGAGGAATGTGAGTCTCAAGGATTGTCAACAATAAAGGGTGATCCTATTTTACCTACTTTTATGAGAACTGCATTGAAAGGAGAGCACTTCTCATTTGGGGTTGGCGTGATCTACCCAAAAGTAAGCTATTTAAGAATGTTATATGGAAATCTATTAGATGGGGGAAACCTTTAGTTCTCCTAACACTCTATTCCACTATGTAGAACTCCACACTCCTTAAAGCTAGGTTTAATTTAACCTAGATTTAATTCTCTGCTGCTCACCTTCCAATTATCAATATCCTGCAGACTGGTCCAGAGAGCCCCAACTTGATGATGTTCTGGTTAAGCTCAAAAGCCATTTACTTCACAGGGTTTGTGGGAAAGGTTTAGGATATGGATATGTTTCTTTATGACTGAGCGTTATAGCCTGTTGTTCTTGTATGAGGATATGTTCCTGTTACTTTGTTACAGTTTTTGATTGTTTAATTCTACTGACGGGCTACATTTGCAACCCATACGTGATTTTTTAATTCTGCTGTGTTGTTGTAAGATTAATTATTCAGAATGCCTAGAACATTTTGTATGGCTTATTTCTTACAATTGTTAAAATCTAAATAAATAAATAACCAGCAACAGTGACAAGCATACCCCAACCCTAATCCTCTCTAGCATCAGCAGCAATAGCCTCTGCTCAAGTCCCTCAGCCGTAAAATCCTCCCCATTCCAGACAGGGCTTTGACCGAGGTGACAAATAATGAGGAATTCCTAGGAGGCATTAGTGCAGTGACATTAGAAATATGGAGCACCTTAGGCCTACATCACATCTTCAACAGTTGGGAGATGGGTAGAGGGGAAGTTGATGACTAGAGGTCACAGGGAGGATGATGGGGTGGGGGGAGATGCTCAAAAAAGGCAGTGGTTTGGATACACATCTGAGCCTTTGAACGCACATTCAAACCTAACCATTTGATATTCTCCCAACATTCACTGTGACCTTGCATGGCAAGTTCCAGACTGCTATGAATTTTAACAAGGAAGATATTATCTCCATCAAGCTATATGTATAAGGAAAAGATTAAAAGACCTTTGCTGTAGAGGCACAAACACCACTATAATGCTAAAAAAAATAATAATGAACTGCTGTTCAGGATATATCACTATATTACTGGTTTGCCATTTAATTTCTCCTCTTTCCTATCCTCCATCCCCCAAAATTTTTATTTTCCCCACATATTAAGGTCCATTAGTGACCTCTTCCATGAGACTTTCAGTGGAAAGCAGCATACTTGCTCGTTATAAGATGCTGCAGTCACCAAAAAATGCTTTTCCTTTCTGGAATGAGAATTTAAAATACCCCTTTGAATTATCAATGTTCTTCCCTCTCCCAGCACAGATAAAATCAAAATTGATAAACCCCATCTGAAATTATCCCTGTCTGGCACAAAGTGTTAATCAATTAGCACCATAATTAGTATCATTTTCATGGGGACCAGAGAATCTCATTGCCAATGACTAGCTCTGACCATCTATCAGCATTTTGTTACCCATTTTTCTTTCTTCAGACATTTTTTCCTGCATGAAAGAGTTACTTCGGATGTAAATATTTTGTCAACTACAGGCAGGATAGAGACACAGAGAAAGCACAGCCAGGAAGGAAGTTAAAAGCTATTCAAAATTCATCTGTATTTATGACAAAGACAAGTTAATGAAAAGGCTGGAAACCCATAAAAAAGCCACAACACAGCTCATTTCAAAGGTTTTTTTTAGATGGACATTTTCCATTGTTAACTGCTGCACCTATTTTTTTCCTTCCAGTTGCTGGAATTACAGATATGCTGAGAAATAAAGGAAAGAGCTATTTAATGCAGACAATGCTATGCTGCATAGCTCTTCTTGGAGGCTGCTTGGGGACATAGCTTTACAATATGACTGGAATCCAAAATTAAAGACCTATTTCTTGTCTTTTTTTTCAAGCTCCATATGCCCTTAGGTTTTATTTTCCTTCTCTGTTGAGGGCCAGACACATTTTTGATTTAACCACAGGCCAACCCTAATACTATTTTTGACCATTATCTCCTCCGACAAATTCTCAGGAGCCCAAGTATTTTTAGGCTGGATTCTTTCTGGAAGTCAGAGTTATTTTCTGGCTGCTCTGTACTGTTGCATGGTTTTCTGTCTGAGCCCTGGTCTACACTACAGAGTTAGGTCGAATTTAGCCACGTTAGGTCCATTTTATAATGAATGCGTCTACACAAGCAACCCCGTTCCATCAATCTAAAGGGCTCTTAAAATTGACTTCTATACTCCTCCCCGGCAAGGGGAGTAATGCTAAAATCGACCTTGCTGGGTTGAATTTGGGGTAGTGCAGACCAAACCGACGTTATTGGTCTCTGGGAGCTATCTCAGAGTGCTCCAATGTGACCGCTCTGGACAGCACTTTCAACTCCGATGCACTAGCCAGGTACACAGGAAAAGCCCCAGAAACTTTTGAATTTCATTTCCTGTTTGGTCAGCGTGGGAAGCTCAGCAGCACAGGTGACCATGCAGTCCCCCCAGAATCGCAAACGAGCTCCAGCATGGAGCGAATGGGAGACACTGGATCTGATTGCTGTTTGGGGAGAAGAATCTGTGCAGGCAGAACTCGGATCAAAAAGAAGAAATGCTAATATATATGCCAAAATCGCACAGGGCATGATGGACAGAGGCTACCAAAGGGACACACAGCAGTGCCACGTGAAAGTCAAGGAGCTCAGGAAAGCCTACCAAAATACAAAGGAGGCAAACGGTCCCTCTGGGTCAGAGCCCCATACATGCTGCTTCTATGATCAGCTGCATGGCATTCTGGGGGTGGGGGTGGGGGAGGCCCTACCACTACCCCACCACTGTCCGTGGACACCTGCAAGGGGGGAATCTCACGCAACATGGAGGAGGATTTTGTGGAGGAGGCGGAGGAGGAGGAGGAGGAGAATGCACAGCAGGCAAGCGTTGAATCCGTTCTCCCCGGCAGCCAAGACCTTTTTATCACCCTGGAGCCAATACCCTCCCAAAGCAGGTACCCCCGACCCTGAAGGTGGAAAAGGCAACTCTGGTGAGTGCACATTTGTAACTACAGTACAGGGTTTAAAAGCAATAGTGTTTAATATTTGATTTGCCTTGAAGACTTGGGATGCATTCATGGCCAGTACAACTACTGGAAAAGTCTGTTAACGTATCTGGGGATGGTGCAGGAATCCTCCAGGGACACCTCCATGAAGCTCTCCTGGAGGTACTCTGAAAGCCTTTGCATAAGGTTTCTGGAGAAGGCTGCCTTATTTCATCCTCCATAGTAGGACACTTTACCACACCAAGCCAGTAGCAAGTAGTCTGGAATCACTGCAGCACAAAGCATGGCAGCGAATGGTCCTGGGTTTTGGTTGCATTCAAGCAACATTCGGTCTAGATCTTTCTGTGTTAGCCTCAGGAGAGTGATATCATTCATGGTCACCTAGTTGAAATAGGGGAATTTTTGTAAGGGAACAGTAAAAGGACCCCATTCATACTGGGCTATTTGTGCTTGGCTAAAAGGGATCATACCTGAGAATAGCCACGCGGCGGGGTGTGTGTGTGTGTGTGTGAAGGGATCATCCCAAATAGCCACGTGGAGGTGTGGGGGTAGGTGTGTGCCTCACATCCACCCAAAAACCGCAGCCCCTCCTTTTAAATGGTAAACCCAACCGGCATTGCTTGCTATGGGAAAGGAGGGCGCTGAAGTTTGAAAACATTCCCACATGTTATGAAGGCGTTAGAAGCCAAACCCGCATACCCTTTCGCTTACCATAGCTGCCAGGAAACCAAATTCTGTTCTCCCGCCGTGTGTGATGTGTCACCATACTGACAGGCACTCAATATAAAAGGCAAAATGCGACCTTGTACCTAAAGCACATGTGCTGTCTGCTGCAAATTGCTTGATTCACTGTGAAAGAGAGTCTCCCTTTTGTTCTCAGAAATGTATCATCTTAAATTTTACTCTCCCTTTTTATCCCCCCACAGGTGCAAATGTTTCTATGCTCCCACTATCATCTCCGTCCCTGAGGTTATTGCAGATTAGAAGGCGAAAAAAACACACTTGTGATGACGTTTTCCGAACTCATGCAGTCCTCCCGCACTGATAGGGCACAGCTGAATGCATGGAGGCATTCAGTGGCAGAGTCTAGGAAAGCATTAAGTGAGCGTGATGAGAAGAGGCAGGAGGCAATGCTGAGGCTAATGGGGGAACAAACGGACATGCTCAGGTGTCTGGTGGAGCTGCAGGAAAGCCAACAAGAGCACAGACCGCCGCTGCATCCACTGTACAACCGCCTTCCCTCCTCCCTAAGTTCCATATCCTCCTCACCCAGATGCCCAAGAACGCGGGGGAGGCTCCGAGCACCCAGCCACTCCACTCCAGAGGATGGCCCAAGCAACAGAAGGCTGCCATTCAAACAGTTTTGATTTGTAGTGTGGCTACAATAAGCAATGTGGCCTTGTCCTTCCCTCCTCCCCCACCCCACCCTACCCCAACCTTATCAGTTATCCCCCTTTTTTTTTTTAATTAATAAAGAAAGAATGCATGGTTTCAAAACAATAGTGACTTTATTTCCTTTGCCAGCTGTGATAGAAGGGGGGAGGGTGGTTGGCTTACAGGGAATTAAAATCAACAAAGGGGGCGGGCTTGCATCAAGGAGAAACACACACAACTGTCACACCGTAGCCTGGCCAGTCATGAAACTGGTTTTCAAAGCCTCTCTGATGCGCAGTGCACCTACCTTTGCTCTTCTAATCGCCCTGGTGTCTGGCTGTTCAAAACTGGCAGCCAGGCGATTTGCCTCAACCTCCCACCCCACCATAAACGTCTCCCCCTTACTCTCACAGATATTATGGAGCACACAGTATGCAGTAATAACAATGGGAATACTGGTTGCGCTGAGGTCTAACCTAGTCAGCAAACAGCGCCAGCGAGCTTTTAAACGTCCAAAGGCACATTCTACCACCATTCTGCACTTGCTCAGCCTACAGTTGAACTGCTCCTTACTACTGTCCAGGCTGCCTGTGTCTGGCTTCATGAGCCAGGGGAGCAATGCGTTGGCTGGGTCCCCAAGGATAACTATTGGCATTTCAACATCCCCAACAGTAATTTTCTGGTCTGGGAAGTAAGTCCCTTCTTGCAGTTGCTCAAACAGCCCGGAGTTCCTAAAGATGAGAGCGTCATGCACCTTTCTTGGCCATCCCACGTTGATGTCGGTGAAATGTCCCTTGTGATCCACCAGTGCTTGCAGCACCATTGAGAAGTACCCCATGCAGTTTAAGTACTGGCTGCCAAGGTGGTCCGGTCCCAAGATAGGGATGTGCATTCCGTCTATCACCTTACCACAGTTATGGAAACCCATTGCAGCAAAGCCATCCACTATGACCTGCACATTTCCCAGAGTCACTACCTTTGATAGCAGCAGCTCAGTGATTGCATTGGCTACTTGATTCACAGCAGTCCCCACAGTAGATTTGGCCACTCCAAATTGATTCCCAGCTGTCAGCCATTGCAAGCTTTCACAGGGCTATTGCCACTCACTTCTCAACTGTCAGGGCAGCTCTCATCTTGGTATTCCTGCGCTTCAGGGCGGGGGAAAGCAACTCACAGAGTTCCAGGAAAGTGGCCTTACGCATGCGAAAATTTCGCAGCCACTGGGAATCATCCCATACCTGCAACACTATGCGGTCCCACCAGTCTGTGCTTGTTTGCCGGGCCTAGAATTGACGTTCCACTGTATCAACCAGTCCCACTGCCACCATGATGTCCCAATTGCCACATCCCATGCTTTCAGGAATGTCTGTGCCCATGTCCTCCTCACAATCGTCCTCTTGCTGCCATCTCTTAGCCAGGTTCTGCACATACTGCAGTATAACGCGTGAGGTGTTTACAATGCTTGCAACAGCAGCAGTGAGCTGAGCGGGCTCCATGCTTGCCGTGCTATGGCGTCTGCACGGGTAACCAGGAAAAAAGGCACAAAATGATTGTCTGCAGTTGCTTTCGCGAAGGGAGGAAAGGAGGGAGGGAGGGGAGACTGACAACATGTACCCAAAACCACCCCCGACAATGTTTTTGCCCCGCCAGGCATTGGGAGCTTAACCCAGAATTCCAATGGGCGGCGGAGACTGTGGGAACTGTGGGATAGCTTCCCACAGTGCACCGCTCCGTGAGTCGATGCTAGCCATGGTAGTAAGGATGCACTCCGCCAACTTAATGCACTTAGTGGGGACATACACAATCAACTGTATAAAATCGATTTCTAAAAATCGACTTCTATAAAATCGACCTAATTTCGTAGTGTAGACATATCCTGAGCCATTTTCCTACTGGTGCTTGAGATTTCTACATGACTTCCCACTAGCCCTTCATTTCTTTAATATTTCTGATTATTGTTTAGCCATCATAAATTAGGCCCCTTTAATGTTAAAGGGTTTTCCTCCCTCAAATGCTAGGTTTACTTTTTCTAGCAGATTCCAATTTTTCCTCTTACACATCTTTACTTATACTCCCAAAAGGAAAAAAAGGTTTTCATCTTTTTTTCTGTGTGTTTTCGCCAAACAAGATGAGACAGAGGCTACCAGATATGACATCTGTATTTCAATGTTTCTAGAGTTGAGTTTAAAAAAAAAAAATCTACATTTTCTTCAGCATTTGTACTTTCTTATCGGGGTTAATACAATAAAGGGTGAAGTGTGGTTCTACTGTCAGACAGGCAATCACTGCTGTGATAAGCTGTGGATTCTTGTCTGCACTGTTTCTTACAATGACTGTGGCTGAAAGAGACTGGAGTGAACAGACATGACTTTCTCTTCAAGAAACAGAGCGTAGGGATACATTAGATTGACAGAGACTGATCGCACTTGCAGACACAATTCTGTTTTGAAAATAAACTTGCTAAATAATTCCAAAGAGATCAAAATGCTGAACTCAGTGTATGTTTACTCTATAAGGAATAGGATGCATGCAAGTGAAATGGATGGCACTGATGTTCTCTTCTCCTCTGTTTGTTTTACTAACACAACTAAGAAATTGTTAGAGAAAGAAGACTAAATGGTTTGAGCCCAAACCGGAACACACTGTGATGATGAAAAGTAAATAAAATAATCTTTACCCCACCTCTGCTGAAGCCGTGAAATTGACAAAAAAGCCGGCTCCCCAGCCAGGCTGCTGCCCGGTCTCTGCTCCAAGCCAAGCTGCCACCCAGGCTCCCAGTACAGGCTGCCACCTGGGCTCTCTGCTCCCAGCCAAATTGCCACCCAGGCTCCCCACTCCTCGCTGGGAGCACGGGAGCTGACCAGACTCCGGGCGCAGATCTCCCCACCAGGAGTCCGGCTGCCCCCCAGGCTCTCTGCTCACCACCAGGAATGGGGGAGCCACACCAGGCTTCTCAGCTCCCCACTGGGAACGGGGCAGTTGCACCAGGCTTCTCAGCTCCCACTGACCGGACACCAGGCATGGACCTCCCCACCGGGAGCTCAGCTGCCCCTCGACCTCCGACCCCCGGGCTCTCAGCTCTCCGCTCCCCACTGGGAGCACAGCTGCACCAGCGGCACTTGGCTGGGAGCTCAGCACCTGGAGTCTGGTTTGCTGCCATGCTCCCAGCAGTGAACCAAGAGCCTGGTGGGGCAGCCAGGCTCCTGGAGGGGAGCTGAGAAGCCTGGTGCGACTGCCCCATTCCCAGCGGGGAGCTGAGAAGCCGGGTACATCTGCCTTGTTCCCGGTGGGGAGAGGCTGCCAAGCTCCTGGTGAGTAGTGGACTACCAGTGGGGAGATGCGTGCGGTGCCGAGTGCCCTTGCTGTCAGCCACGCACACTGCCCTTCTTAAGTCGGTGGAAGCGCACCTGGTGAGGATGCGTACCATCACAGAGCAGTGTGGACATGAACCACCGCAGTAATTACTGCAGTGGCTGTAAGTTGATCTAACGTAGGTTCACTTAAGTTTATAGTGTATATATGCCCCAAGAAACTGCAACTCTGTTCTCTGGAGTAAGGCAGTGCTTGATTATTTTCTAATTGTCAGACCTAACAGTTTAATGTATCAGAACTGTCTGGTAATTCTCCACTATCTGTGAAATACCAGGCTATCAGAAACAACATGTAATATTCACACTGTCTTTGGATGCTCTGATCTGGGGAAACAATGTAAAGTTCTACCACAGCAGTCTTATCTGAGCAATTGGTTGGTTGCCAGAAGCCAGATTTATTAAACTTGGATGAACTATCCATTTTAAAAATTAAATGGCTAACTGAACTTACACTTATTTAAAAGTCCATCCTGAAAAAATTAATCACTTGCAGCTAGTGCAAAACTACATTTATAAAGAGCAAGATGCCTTGCTAGCGTCTTCAGTTTAACACATTCAGCATTCATTTAGAAATTAATCTGATAGAAACTGAGCAACAAATGACTAAATCTTCCAACAAAATGAGGTAAAAAAGGAAAATTATTAACATTTTTTGGACAAAAAGCATTTTTTTCTGATTCAAGGACGGTGTCATTTTACCTCACAGAGTAGTAAATCAATGATGTGGAAGACCATGCAGAGTGGGAACTTGGCAGTAAAGAGGGTGAGAAACCACTGGGATGCATACATATGAGCTTCCAGGTTCAAGTCTGAGAAATGGCTATATAAATCAGGTAGCTGCTCCTAGAGTAAGAAAAAAAAAGGGGGGGGGAAATGCTTAAATGTCACCCAAGGATCCTCCAGCTTCAGAAACACACTGCCAGCAAGGTTATTGGAGGCTTGAGAAAAGAGGAAAGTGAAATCCTGGCTCCATTAAAGCCAATGGGTGTTTTGCCACAGACTTCAGTGGGGACAGGATTTCACCCTCATTTTTTGGCGGCTTCTCTGTGTTACCCACCACAGATTCTATCATGCTAGCTATTAAAAGCAAAATCAAATCAATAATATACAATGGGATTACAGAGAGAAATTATAGGACATTAAATATGGAAAGATAGAGTAGTTGTGCCACGTATAACATGTGTGTAACTATCTATTTTAAAAAATTGTTAATGCTTTTGTTATAAATGGTTTATTCTGGGAAAACAATGAAATTATGGACATTGGAGCAGGGAGTTTAAATCAGCCTCAGGGATCATGAAAGATAAGCAAAAAACTAAAAAACATTAACAACCAGACAACGAAGCAAGTTCCACAGGCCAGGAATGCAGTATACACCAACTACCAGGTATGTAGTAATGTCAATTTTAGATTATATACATTGGTCATTAAAAATGCATTTACTCGATAAAGTTCATTGTAGCTGTTTGGTACAAATATTGAAAAAAACATACTGAGAACAAATTAATGTATTTTTTTTTAAATGTAGCAACACTATCTGAAAAGTATCAGTAAATTATAAACATACACAAATTGTCATCCTGGAAAGTGAGTTCAAAGGGGTTGTGTGCCCAAGATTGTATTTTAGTTTTTAAATCTCAGAAAGGGAAGTTTGCAGAACAGTTGTATTTTTACTCTGGTTAACTGAATCCAACAGCAAGCTTCCATTATTGTAACTGCACCAGAGGTCAAATCTTAATGGACTGTTAATAATGGCTTATTAGTCAGGACAACAGCGTATAAAACTTGTAATATTTCAGAGTTAAATTGTTTTTAATACGAAAAATTAAAATGTGAGGAAAAACTAAACGCATATCGAGTCACAATAAGATGACCCGTGGCTTGCAAAATGATCTGTGGTGGACTTATTTTTCATATTCATAGAATTGTCCCAGCTTGTATAATATCTTAACTCATAATGCAAGTCATGCAAACTAAGACAATCCTATACCAAAATATTCTCATATTCTGTTAGAACTCAGAAGTTCTACTGTAGTCACATCAATTTAACAAATAAAAAGAGAAGGGGAGAGAAAACCATAAATATCCTCTCTTTGAATCAAAAAAGTTTGCAAGAGTAAGTATATGGAAGCCAAAAGAAAACAGACACAGACCCAACCACAATGTTTGGCTTCAGATCTTAAATGTCCCTCACTTTGGGGCTTTTGGAATTTGGTCCAATACACTTCTGAAAGGAGAAAGTTGTATTTTTCTAAAGCTGTAAGAGAAGAGTTTACCTCTTCCCCACACAACATTACCACGTATGAAAGGACAAGAGTTCTTGATCCTGGTCCTACCTGCATTAGTTTCTCTAGTTGGTAAAATTTGCAGTGAAGATCTTCAAAGTTATTTTTGTAGAGGTCTCGCAAGCCATAGTCATACATGATCTTCACCAGAACACAAAAGGCCTGCTCCTCTGGCATCTGCAAGGAGAAATACACAAAGAGTCTTTGAATGACAATGCAGAGATTTGAAATATCATAGCTGTAAAATTTTAAAATTCCCTTTGCCCAAGGGATTGTAAGAGATTCTGAAAAAAATATAAATATTTCAATTTTTTAAAATTCAAAATTACTTTTAATTTTGAAATTTTCTGAAATTTTATTTTTTAAAACATTAAAAAAAGCTTGAAATAAAAACCAAATGTTTTATTTTAGGTCAAAATAAATGTTTTGTTTGATCTGAAACTCATACTTTTCCTCTTTTCAATTCATCACAATTTTTGAAAAAGTTTGGTTTTGAGTCAACCTGAAACAAATTTTAAAAAAATATTTGAACTGCCAGCAAACCAGAAAAAAAGAACAGGTGTACTTGTGACACCTTAGTTTTTGCTAATACAGACTAACATGGCTGCTACTCTGAAACCTGTCAGAAAAAAAGAGTTATTCACACAGCTCTATTAGGTACCAAAAAATCTTAGGGGAATAATTTATTCTCCTTGAGGAAAACATTAGGCTAGGTCTACACTACCCGCCTGAATCGGCGGGTAGAAATCGATCTCTCGGGGATCGAATTATCGCGTCTCGTCGGGATGCGACAATCGATCCCCGAATCGACGCTCTTACTCCACCAGTGGAGATGGGAGTAAGTGCCGTCGACTGGGAGCCGCGGAGGTCGATTTTGCTGCCGTCCTCACAGCGAGGTAAGTCGGCTCCGATACGTCGAATTCAGCTACGCTATTCGCGTAGCTGAATTTGCGTATCTTAAATCGACTCCCCCCTGTAGTGAAGACCTGCCCTTAGTTAGGCCTTGTCTATACTGATTTGAAACAGTGTTAGGATCTTTCTTCAGAACCTTATTCAAACACAGTGTAAACAGTATTATAGTCTCAATTCAATGCTTGGGGCTGTAAATGCACAACTGCCATTAGCATTGCCACTACAAAGGTAAATGAGAATATTTAGCTTAGCTGGTACATAATTCTCATCTAGAAAACCACGGTAAAAAACAAATTGTCATCAAAACAGTCTTTGTCAAACTGGACATTAGACAAACACTTCTCAAAAATTCTAGGCTATATCAGGCCCTCATGGGAAAAAATGCAGAAAGGGAAAATTACAGCCAACTTCCAGGTGCATTAAGTAGTCCCGGGTCAGGTTTTCCATGACTGAGGATGCAACAATGAGCTTGGCCCTCCAAACATGTGATCATTCTGAGACCTCTCCCAGCAGCATGACTCCCTCAGAAGCCCTGCTACACCATGTCCATACCTCCTCATCCAAATGATACTGAACGCTTTAATCCCTGCTGGGGCTCTACTCAAGACCCACTTAGGGGCTGCACTAAATCAGTCAACCTCACTTTTGGAGTTGTGCTGGCTGGCTGCATGCCCTAATGGGAGGGGAGGTTGTGGGAAGTCTTGTGTCGTCATAACCTCCCTTGACAGTATCCCTGACTTCAGGGGATACCATAACAGGGTATGTGTGAGCGGAAGCTATTGCAGACACAAATCAGGACTTTAATCACAAGAATGTCTTACTTCTGCAAATACCACATAAGTGCCAATGAACAGAAACTACTTCTGAATATCTGAGTGACAACTCTTGACCTTTTACTATTTCTGCTTGCACGCAGAATCTCTCTCTAGACAAATGTCAGCAGTGGATAAAAACTGAATAGTTTTCTTCAAAGAGAATTTCAGTCCCTTTTTATTGACTTCTAAGATTTCACTTTTTAGTGCCCAGACTAAGATCACGCCTTGCCTCTAGGTCAAAACTGGTGCTGAGTCCTTTCTCTTTAGCCAGTTTACATGAAAGTAGCTGTTGAACCTCAAGAACTGCCAGCCCAGCTGCCAGGTGTCTGTGCAGACTAAGATCAGACATAATAAGCTGTTATGAGATCTCAGATCTCTTGCTACAATTTTATCTGACAAGATGAACCCCTATGGAGGACAGATAAAGGCTGGAGACCAAGTTAAAAAAAGAAATTAATAGCTTTATCCTGCATGAAGAGTTTGGGGACTTGGGTCTGTTCTTTCTAAAACATAAATGTAAACTTCTTTTACTTGTTCATATACTAACAAGGAAATTATGTTCACACACATGTGCATGTTCACCCAGTCACGTGCATGCACACACACATTCATCCCCATCCAACACATATGGTGTGTCGGCACTGCAAAAAAAAAAAAAAAAAAAAAAAAAAGTGTGTTCTTAACTCAGGTTAAAATAGCAGGGAAAACATAGTAACTCAGGTTTTAACTTGGGTTAGCAGGTGAAGTTTAAACCTCTAAGGGAACCTGGGGTTGAACTCAAGCTGCAAACCCAGGTTAAATGCCAAATTGCGGTGTATTCACTGGTATTTTAACCCAAGTTAAGAATAGACCTTCTTTTGCAATGAAGACATACCTACAAGGAGTAGGGAGGGATTGGGAGTTTGTTGTGAGGCCAAGTCTTTTACAGGGAGAGGCCATGGAGACTTCACTCTTAGGGGATAGGGATTTCCCCAATATTACCAATCCCAAGAGTCCAGAATCATGAATCAATCCCCAAAATTTATGTTGTTATTATTAAGCCAATGAAATTTTAAAAAATAAATGTTGGTTTCTTTTAATTTGCTTTGTTTTTTGAGCCTCTTTTCCAACCATGATTGCTAAAAACTTATCAATTTGTTAATAATGAGAGCTAAGATTCTAACATAGTCACATGAATGGAAGAGCTGGGCTTCAAGAAGCACACAAAATATTGTGAGTTCTGTGGTAAAATCACGACAGCTGGAGACAAATGGTTCCCTGTGATTGGGAAATGTCTGCTCATATTTTGGTGGGGATTTCTCTAGAAGAACTATGAAGACTCAAGATGGAGGTTCAGGCTACCAATCCACCCCAAGACGACAACTGCAGGGGGAGGAAAAAGCACCCCCTATCCCAGAAGAATACAAAAGGCCTGGGGACGATGGGACCATGTAGAGATTAACAAGGCTTAGAGAGGTTCAGAACAGAGTCAGTAAGCATTCAGGACAATGGACTGGTTGGGAATGGACAATCTGGGGGAGCTAGGGACTTGAAGGATGCGATCATCTACCTCTCCCCCACCGGAGCTCCTAAGCTACATAAGAGAATTTGCTTCCTCCCCTTCTCTGATCATTTCAGTTTCATTTCTTATTAGGAATGTATGTATTATATAGGCATATTAAAATGGGTGTAATTGCCATTTGGTGGTCCCTAGAAATACCTTTCAAATTTAATCACAAACTCTAAAAACACTCAAAGGCAATTCTACATAGTAATGCCAATGAAACATCACACATTTGGAGATAAGGGGAGCCAAATGAAAATTCATCATATTTGGAATTTGGCAGCTTATTCATTTTTTGAACACTTGTGTCTCTACAAATAGCTTATCTTATCTGAACCAAACTTAAAAAAAAAATAAAAAAAAAGTCTACTGTTGGGTAAGAAATGCTATGTAAAATATCTGATGGAATGTTTGATTTTGGAATATATGGGGGGATGTGGAGGGGGGGGGAGGGTGATAATGTCGTTCTAGTTTCAATTGTGTCTATAAAAAGACTATCCTCTCTCCACCATGCTCTTATTGGGTATCAGCTGCTTAGATCTTCAAGACGTCATAGTTGCCTTTTAAGAAGATAATACTTATGCCTGAAACAGTCTGAATTTTTCTTTTAGACATCTTACTTAGTAACTTCTTTCCTCTTGGGCTGTCCGTGTGAGGGATAAATCTTTAGGGGTCTTCTAAAGAACCGTACTCTAAATGGAAATAAATTCTGAGAGTGATTAATGTGATGTTACCAACAAAAGCCTGGCACTGAAAACAAGCAATAGCCTGCATAACTGTTTTTTAAAAATGCTCTTCACAATATCCCATTTCTTAACTCCATAGATGTATCAATAAATTTGTTTAGCAGCTTGTAAATATCTAATATTTTTCAACTGTTCTAGTATCTTGGAAATTAAAGATGACAATACAAATTAACAATCAAGCATGTCTTTCAATGAATGGGTCAAATCCTTTATTTAGTTTTTTGCTCATGTGGAGATTTAAAAGTGACTTGGGAGCACAAGACCTCTTGAAAGTCAATGGCACTTATGCTCCATTCACGGCCGGCTCTGGCTTTTTCGCTGCCCCAGGCGAAAAAGCCTCCAG
This sequence comes from Terrapene triunguis, assembly GCF_002925995.2. Classification (NCBI taxonomy): domain Eukaryota; kingdom Metazoa; phylum Chordata; order Testudines; family Emydidae; genus Terrapene; species Terrapene triunguis. The sequence continues at coordinate 8,972,692 of NW_020664563.1, read as the reverse complement.
CCGCCCCCCCCCCCCCCCGGGGGGGGGGGGGGG
>NW_020664563.1:8963113-8972559 GCF_002925995.2 Terrapene triunguis | reverse complement strand
GACTAGGTTAAAAATGAAATGAAAATCCATTAAAAACTTCAGGATTTGGCAAACAAAGTATTCAAAAAAGTATCCTTTACCATCAAATAAAAACTGACCATTACAAAATATATAATAGCTTCTATTATAACAAAACTTAATTATTCCTGACCTAATGGTTTCTTAAGAACATAAGAATGGCTATAATGGGTCAGACCAATGGTCCACCTATCTAGCTCAGTATCCTGTCTTCTGACAGTGGCTGCTGCCAGAATCTTCAGAGGGAAATGAACAGAACAGGGCAATTATCCTGTGTTCAATCCCCTGTCATCCAGTCCCAGCTTCTGTTTGTTTTAAACCTGCTGCCTATTAATTTCATTGGATGACCCCAGTTTGTATTGTGTGAAGGGATAAATAACACTTCCTTATTCACTTTCACCACATCATTCATGATTTTATACACCTCAATCATAGCCCTCTGTTAATTGTCTCTCTCCTAAATTGAACAGTCCCAATCTTTTTAATCTGTCCTCATATGGAAGCTGTTCCATACCCCTAATCATTTTTGTTGCCCTTCTCTGCACCTTTTCCAATTCTAATATATCTTTTTTGAGATGGGATGACCTGAACTGCACAAAGTATTCAAGTGTGGAGGTACCATGGATTTATATAGTGGTATTATATCATCTTCTGTTTTATTATCTATCCATTTCCTAATAGTTCCTAACATCATGTTAGCTTTTTTGACTGCCGCTGCACATTAAGCAGATGTTTTCAGAGAACTAGCCAAGATCATTCTTGACTGGTAACAGCTAATTTAGACCCCCATCATTTTGTATGTATAGTTGGGATTATGTTTGGCAATGAACATTATTGTTCATTTATTAACATTGAATTTCATCTGCTATTTTGTTGCCTAGACACTCAGCTTAGTGGGATCCTGTGACATACCCATGTACCCTTTGTAACTCTTCACTGTCAGCTTTGGACTTAATGATCTTGAGTAATTTAGTATTGTCTGCAAACTTTGCCACCTCACTTTTCACCCCTCTTTCCAGATCATTTATGAATAGGGCCCTACCAAATTCACTGCCATGAAAAAAGCATAACGGACTGTGAAATCTGGTCTCTCTCCATGAAATCTGGTCTTTTGTGTGCTTTTATTCTATACTATACAGATTTCACAGGTGAGACCAGCCTTCCTCAAATTGGGGGTCCTGACCCAAAAGGGAGTTGCAGGGGGGTCACAAGGTTATTTTAGGGAAGTTGCAGTATTGCCACCCTGACTTCTGCGCTGCCTTCAGAGCTGGGCAGCCGGAGAGCGTTGGCTGTTGGCTGGGCGCCCAGCTCTGAGGGCAGCACCCCACCAGCAGCTGTGCAGAAGTAAGGATGGCAATACCATACCATGCCACGCTTACTTCTGCGCTGCTGCCTTCAGAGCTGGGTGACCAGAGTGTGACAGCTGCAGACCAAGCACCCAGCTCTGAAGGCAGCAGCGCAGAAGTAAAGGTGACAATACCATACCATGCCATCCTTACTTCTGCGCTGCTGCTGGCAGAGGCTCTGCCTTCAGAGCTGGGCTCCCAGCCAACAGATGCCACTCTCCGCCTGCCCAGCTCTGACAGCTGCACTGCTGCCAGCAACAGCGCAGAAGTAAGGGTAGCAGTACTGCAAACCCCCCTACAATAATCTTGTGACCCCCCTCTCCCCCCATACAACTCCTTTTTGGATCAGGACCCCTAGAGTTCCAACACCGTGAAATTTCAGATTTAAATATCTGAAATCATGAAATTTACGATTTTTAAAATCCTATGACTGTGAAATTAACCAAAACGAATCGTGAATTTGGTAGGGTCCTATTTATGAATATGTTGAACAGCACTGGTCCCAGTATAGATCCCTAGGGGACCCCGCTATTTACTGCTTTCCATTGTGAAAAATGACTATTTATTCCTAGCCATTGTTTCCTATTTTTAACTAGTTAATGAGCCATGAGAGGGCCTTCCCTCTTATCCCATGACTGCTCACTTTGCTTCAGATCCTTTAGGGAGGGATCTTGTGAAAGGCTTTCTGAAAGTCCAGGTATACTATATCCACTGGGTCACCCTTGTCCACGTGCTTGTTGACACCACCAAAGGATTCTAATTGATTGGCAAGGCATGATTTCCCTTTACAAAAGCTGTGTTGACTCTTCCCCAACATATTGTGTTCATCTACGTGTCTGAAAAAAATTGTTCTTTACTATAGTTTCAACCAATTTGCCTGGTACTGAAGTTAGGCTGACTGGTCTGTAATTGCTGGGATAGCCTCTGGAGACTTTTTTAAAAATTGGAGTTACATTAGCTATTCCACAGTCATCTGGTACAGAGGCTGATTTAAGTAATAGGTTACCTACTACAGTTAGCTCTGCAATTTCATATTTGAGTAGTTCATATTCTTATTTGTAGATGAACCACACATTTGTAGAGATATAAGCACATGTACTTTCTCTTGGCATCAGGCAAAAAGGATTCCACAGGGAAGGAAAAAATGGACAGAAAAACTAGCACTGGTGAATATTTGACTGACACCAAGTTACAGTACTAAATTTTTAAAACTGCTTCAGCTTCATCGTGTCAGAGCTTTCACTTTGTAATTTACTCACATGCAGCAGCAACACCGCAGCAAGGAAGGACTGTCCTTGACAATAGCCAATGTCTTCATCATAAACAGAGTATGCCTAGAAAAAAATAAAGGCAAGTTTAATTTCTTTACTGAATATTTAAAATCCAAGTATCTCTTGTTGCAAAATGCAGTATAACTAATGCAGTGTTCAGATCATGTGATATTCTGGAGCTAGAGGCACTGAAGTGCATGGAATTGTAACCACTTTGGTGTAGGCTTAATGTGCACTAAATAAAACATGTATAGATCGCTGCTTGTCCTTTACTGACACTGTATATTTTCAAATGTGCTGAAAATGTTGGGCCTTATTCTCCTCCCACTTAAACCAGTGTGAATCAGCAGTAATTTCACTGAAATCAATAGAGTTACATCAGTGTAAAACTGATAAGAGAGGAAAATTAGAACAGTTACCTTTAAAAAAGCCAAACTGTTACATGATAAAATTCTGGGCCCTGAGAGTGTTAAGAAGAAAACCACCAAGGGTAATTTGAAACGGAAATTTTCTCTATAAGACAGCTGTCCCTGCCTTATTAGCATACTGAAAAGGAAGAATAATACTCAACTGCAGATAACAAGGTTGTAATTCCATGGAGGATTTCAGATGACATCATAGGAATGAGGCTTCCCTTCAGGAAATGAAACCAACTGCACCCTCTTCAAGCCATCCTGGCATTGTTAAAAGTCTACCAACATTTTAGAATTTTAATTAAAGGGCTTTAAAATACAATTTGATCTATGTCCTTACATTTTTATTTTGTAGATCTTAATAATGATACCTACTCTCCTTTCCTATATGCTTTGAAAAGCAGTGAAACAGTTACCGTAGACACAAAGAAAATATCATCGACATCTGAACTGGAACTCACTGAAATGAATGGTTCTGTTCAGACCTCAGAGCTTTCATTTCAAGTTCTCTGAAAGCTCAGGCAGACATCACATCAGTTGCATTTTAGCTCATGTTTTGAAAAGTTTCTTCACAACCATAACAGCTAGAGACTACTTTAAAAAAAAAAAAAAAAGCTGAAAATGGAGGAAAAACTGCTTTACCTAATTCTCCACTGATGTAAGATTCCTGAGAGATCGTATGCCAATCATGAGGTTAGCATTGCACCTGTGTAGCTCTAACTTGTGCTGGAGCCGGGCATTTCTGAATCAGGGAGTTGCAAACAGCTCCCTGCCTAGCCCTCGCACTCTCTGTGAAGAATCAAGCTCTTCAGCCATAAACTCTACAGATATGTTATGAGCAACTGGGTACCATGAGTAACCTAGTGATATAATTCACATGGAAGTTTCATGTTGCCTGTATTCCTGAGGGTACAATTAATGACACGCAGCAATAGTTTTATTATAGCACTATTCATCCAGGTCATCCAAATAGCTGACTAATGTCCCAGATGTTGCTTTGATTATGTTGTTGCGTCGCCAAAACAAGTAAAACATGTATTGTAATTTTAAAACAAATCCACACCCACACAACATTCTCATTAAACCATCAATGTAAGTGATGCTTTGCCTTCTGTACACAAATGATCTGCTATAGAGATAAAGTACAGGATAAACACAAGACTAATCAAAAAGAAATTTTCAACATCTGTCTCTGATTCTCTGCTAACATTTTGCACTTTGCTTCAGCTGAAAGTGGTTTTTTAGGAAGTTTTTTCTTCTTTGGGAGATATTACATTTTGAACACCCAGAAACATGATAGTCCGTCACAAAATAAAACAGACATAGTCCTGCCCCAAATAATAAATTTAATTTTAATATGACACAAATAGCAAGAGCTATAGACATAGGCTATGTCTCCACTACCATAAGTGCGAATCACAAAACTGTCTCCACACCCTCACAAACAGCTGATCTTGTAAGATAATGGTTTGAATTGGGACCCTACGATAGTGTTTTGTTTCTAAGTCTCAGATGAGACAAGGTTGCAAATTCTACTTAGCTGGGGATAAACTGGATAGTGTGGGAATAGGATAGCATAGACAATATTCACATGCAGCTTTTTGAAAGGCGTGGTAACACATGAAAGGTAGAATTATACATTGTAGTCACATCTTGGACCAGATTTTTTTTTGGACAACCTGGCCTTTGTATCAAAAAGGATATTCACAGCATTGGGAGAATTACCAATATAACACACAATGTTTTCACAGAAACCAAATTCTGTATTTTCTGTTCTTCTGGAGCCCCTCTAAACTAAAAAGTAAAAAAGATTCTGTGTGTGAAGTTGCCATCATCAAGTGCAGTCAGTAGCAATGAACCCTTTTCTCAGTCCCGGGGAAGAAAGCCATTTCCACTTTTGTTTCAAGTTCTTTTGGCAGATTTTTATTGCAAGACGACCCATCTAAAACTTTCATGTAGTGCATCTTCATTGGGGTCTTGTTGCAGCGCTTACAGTGGATGATGGCAGAGGAGCTAAAGAGCATTAAGATACATATCAGATTCTTTTACTGCTGGTCCATATTTCAATCGTTAAATGCATGGCTCTCCCACAGCCCCTAGTGCTTGCCCAATAAAAGCACAAAACACTGAAATATTTTGGGAATTTCAACAAAAGTGAACTTGCATCTCAAAGAAAACATCCTGAAACTGTTCTTTGCTACTGCTGAAAATTAAATAAATTTGATAGTGACCATCTCAGATAGTTCAGTGAGAGTAACAGATTTGCCATGAGTTCTAACAAAGCATTTGTCCTGCAAAATATTTGCTGAATTAACTGCTTCCATTTTGGCACTGAGGCTGGCAACAACTGTAACACAACCTGAGGCAGACTCTGGGTGTTAACGACATACACAGCAGCAAATAAAGGGGCTGTGTTGGTAACAATGGGGCAGCTAATATAGTATTTCTCATTTCAGAAATGTCATCACTATTGCCCACAATGTCATGTGTCACACTCACTAGCACGTTTCTCACTGTCATAGCTCCAGGCAAGATGACAGGTTCTTAAAATATCAATGTGGTCTGAAAAACAACTATGCTTGCTCTTACTCATCTGAAGCAACCAGCTACAAAGAAAGGAAATAATTGCTTTTAAATATCATGTATAAATCTTCCAAATCAGGGGTTTCCAGTCTCATTTATACATTGTGGCATATGAAATCAAAACCATCTGGGTCTATCACACAATATCTCAGTGGATGGGTTACTTACCTCTCTCAAAAGCTGAGAGAAATTTGTCCTAGCTGACAGTTAACTTCTCTGGCCAACAGCCCTAACACAATTATCAATGATTTCTGCCGAGAAAGTCTAAAACTGATATAAATGGGAGCTGCAAAGCAAGCAGTGTCTCTAAACTATCCCCCTTTTTGCCCTTGATTGGCAGAAACTAAGGAAGAAGTAGCTCTGAAGTCCTCTGTAGAATAACAATTTTAGAAAGTTTTTATGAACAGTGTTCATTAAATGTCTCTCTTAAAAGGAGCCCACAAGTGTCCTGTACAGGGATTCTCATGCACTCATATTTCCTACTGCATTTACAGCTACCCTTGCTGGAAACTAGCTGTGGCCCATAGATAGTATCTTTGTATCTATATAGCTTACTAATCTTTTGCTTGTATTAAACACTGAGTAACCAGAACAGAGACCAGAACAGCCCAGATCCATTCTTTTTATCATCTGCTCAAATGCAAAGAGATTAACATCCTCAATTAGATAAGGAAACAGATTCACATAAACAGCTTAATACTAAAACTGAAACCTGATTGCTAATTTCGACAAATTTAGCTGCTGAGGTTACAAGGTAGGAGAACTCCATAGTGCTTAATAACTGTCAGGAGCTGTCATTCTTGTAAATGGATGCTAGTTTGGGTAAGTGTTTAATTAAAATTGGTCTCCTGGTCTACTAACCCAAGCACTGGATCAATATAAAATGTTTTTTAATTAAGAGTTAAAATGGAATGGATTCTGGACATGTCCTAACCAGTGCCAGGAGTTGTTAAAAAAATAGAGTGTTAATTAAGAAAGAGCAATAAGGGAATATGTTTTTTTCATCTGAATTCCCACATGTCTACCAGTCTGTGGGTACTTAATCCCTTATTTATTTAGTACTTCCTAAAGTTGTTTCATATCTGCCTTTTAAAGGGCAGTGCGTTCAGTAGCAAATACCCACAGAAATAGCCAGTCATTTATTTTCAGCATTATAACAACATCCACTATTTTTTTCACACTTTGAAGAAAAAACATTGCTATTTTTAAAAGTTATCTAAACAGTAACACAAAACTAATAACAAAGGATAGACATTACACAGGGTTCTATCTGTGGCGGGCAATAATTACATAATAGTTAATTGGTTTAAAAATAGCAACAGCTAACTAGTTCAAAGAGATTTTAAAACAAGTATGTTCTATGTCAATTAATTATTGTTAAAATATCCTGGTATAGAAAACAGGAAGTATTCGTGAGGTAAATGTTCCTTTTTCATCATCAGATTTTCATTTCATGGTACAGAACTTGTAGATAGAAACATAGAAACTGTGATAACAGATCAGACTAATGTTTCCTCTATTTCAGTATCCTACCAGATGCTTCAGAGGAAGGTGCAAAAAACCACAAAATGGATAATTATGGAGTAACATGCCCATCGGGGGAGTTTCTGCCTAACCTCAGGAAGTTAGAGGTTGGCTTATACTCTGAAGCATAAGGATATACATCCCTTGTAATCTTAAAAATGTTTTCTTATGTAACTGTGTATATGTTCTTATTGTTCACATAAATGTCTAACCCTTTTAAATTCTTGATACACTCTTGGAACTCACTGCCACAAGATATCAAAACCACAAGTAAATGACACATGTAAATAGTACGGAAAAGATGAAAAACTTCAGTAGTGGCTAGTGATCGATTAAAGAAATGACAGGTAGTCATATTTAGGCAGGATTTGGATAATTTACCTAGCCCCTACTAGTCTGAGCACTAAGCCTTCTAGCCAAGGTAAAAAAAGACTTGTGCTGCCAGGTCCCAAAGACAAAATCATGAGGGCTAGAGATTTTTTTTTTTTAAAATGAAACATTTGATTCTGAAGAAATTAATAGCATTCGCCCAGGAAAGTTTCATACTCATCCCAGGTGAGTGGATTTTTCAAGCTTCATGTTTAGGATATTTCAAAATACAAGATTTTATTTTGTTTTTTGTTGTTGTTCTTGTTCTTTTGTTTCAGTTGTTTTTTGTTCAGTAACTTGTAAAAGTTTACATTGCAGAGCATCACTACAAGCTTTACTTCATCAATTTACCCTCAACAATAAGGGTGCTACCTACAGGGACTATCATAATATTATGCAACTAACAAGACCATCCACAGGAATTTTTCAAGGCAACATTCTTTTAGGAGCACCTAGGTTGCTTTCCAGACCTCTTAAGACAAAATCATGCTCCCAGTGAAGTCAATGGGACTTTTATCATTTATTTGAATAGGGACAGGATTTGTCCTTTAATGACCTGGGACAATTTAGCAAACCTTTATGCTGGTATTCTTCTCTGACTGCTACTCAGAAATCTTTGCTTACTGTCATAAGTGAAGAGTGAGATTCCTACACCTTCCCCTCCTCCCACAATGATATAGGATTTTTTTAAATTAAAAGAACAGACTTCTGAACAGACAGGCTGTAAGTCTCTCCTGGGCAATCTTGTTCAACTCATTAATAACAAACAGAAACTGAGCCACCTCTACACGATCAATAGCTTCTTTATAACAGCTATCAGTCTTCTAGAACTTGTAAGGGATTTTCAAGTTATCACAACATCTATAGCACCTTGTGGGATAAACACAGCCTCCTAAAATAGCACTACTGATATGGAGTGGTCTGCAGATCCAAATAGAAGAATGCAGAAGTCTACGGTCAACAGAAATGCTCTTTAAAAAAACTGTTATAGAAAATTGATTGAGATCCGAACCCTTAACAGAATGAAGTAGATTTAAAAATTAGAAATATATACATTTCAAAGGTGAACAGAAAGACTTCTGGCCTGAACTTAAACCCTCAGATTTCTGTGATTCTGCTGCTACTGTGGATGATGTCACTAACATGAAAGCAGTCTAAGGAATGCATCTTAAAGCTCCAAAGTGAGATGAACTTTGATCATTTTGCCTTCCCAATCAAGAAAATTGATTCAGACATGATAGCTCAGCTCTCCCAAGGTTCCATTGTACTCAGAACCCATAAAACTTCAACATACTAACTAGGAAATGTGAAATTACAATCATATTGCCAATTTGCCTTTAACACAGTGAGTCAGTCACACTAAGCTACAGTAGATGACATTCAAATATCCTTCTATACCTTCTGCTCCGGGAAGATCTGCATTTTTTCCAGAGCTCGCATTTACACACCATCTTCACACCAGTGTAAGCACACAACAGAACTACCCTCTTTCTGGCAAAAGTCATGGATGGAGCTTCCTTAGAATCGGGTAACAGCATCTTTCTCTCATCTGCAAGGGTCACTGGTGAACAACACAGCAAGCTCCCCCTCCCATGAGTAAGTATCAAGCATACTGGATGCAGAGGACACCAAGAGACTGGGAGTCAAAGGCAGGTTTTCAGGACTACTGCAATCCCAGCTTGCTTTTTATTATCTATTTTTGTGTCAGTACCATATTTCTAAGGATGGTCTGAGGGATATGCCAACAATTTGTGATGAAGGAATTAAACCTTTATATTACCAAAGTTTTACTTTAATAGAACTGGCTTTAGATTATACTTGTATTCAGGGCCGGCTCCAGGCACCAGGCAACCAAGCTGGTGCTTGGGTCACGGTACCTGGAGGGGGGCGGCGCGGCGCTCCGGCCGCCGGGGAGAGCAAGG
>NW_020664563.1:8915673-8962713 GCF_002925995.2 Terrapene triunguis | reverse complement strand
GAGGTGGGCAATGCCAACAGCCTGGCGGGGAGGCGCAGGCACCAGGGCTCGCCCCTCCGGAGCCAGAGGGCCAGCTTCTGGGTCCCCCCTTCCCATGGACACAGTTGTCAGGGGGCATATGGCTGGGCTCAGAAATGCCTCCTTCTGCAGCCCTTCCTGCAGGTGATGATGGGGGGAAGCCCAAGGAGCCCATGGGGACCAGGGGCGATGGGGAAGGTGCGCCCATGGGCACCAGGGATCCCAAAATAAAGTTCACTCAGGGTACCATTTTCCCTAAGGCCAGTCCTGCAGTCACCGACTGCTGTAGCCCTGGGTGTTTTGTGACTGTGCAGCTTTGGTTCAGAGCTCTGACCCCAACAGGCTGCCAGCAGGACACAAGCCTCATGCTGGCTTTGCCCAACCTGGTTACTACTCCTGGCAGGCAGACCTTAGTACCCTTCTAGCCCTGAATTGGCTCACAAATCATCCTACTGCAGGGACCAGAAAAAGACTTTACAGACACAGTAAAAGATTCCAACCTGTTAGCTTTCTAGAAGCACACACGGTACAGGTCTTACACACCACTGATGATTAATAATGAAAGCAAAACAAGTTTGTTAAAAAAAGAGCATGGATTAAGTGATACCAAGTAAAAAAGGATAAAGGCAGAGATGGTTACAAGCAAATAGTTAAAACATGCATCTAAAAGACTAAAACTGAATCTAGAATGATAGTCTTTTTTCAAGATGGTTTTTCTAACTCAGTCTCCTTTCCAATTTTTACTGGCCAGGACCTATCACAGAGATCAAATCACTTGGTTCCTTTGTCTCCTAAGGTGAAGGATAAAGATGGAGTCTCTCCCTTATTCCCCAAAAGGATTCTCTTTGTCTTACAAGTCAGGAAGGCCTCTTGGGGATTCAGTCTCCTGTGTCTCTCTGGGATACAAGACCCATGGTAATTCTCTGTCTCTTGAGTTCAGGATCAGGATAACCCCCACCAGTTTAGCTGGACAGCCTTGTTTATCATCTTTACCTAAGCTAGGCTGTCTGGTCTTAAACATGTTCTAGTAACATTACAGAAAGGAAATCCATAACTTCACATATAGCATTAAACCATGCATTTTACAGTGATATTAATAACCAGCGTGTTATTAACTTTCACATGATATCTCCCAAGGCATATTTTGTCCAAACATTATTGCAGTAGTGTGTAGGGTGTGAATACAGGGATGCCTATGGTCACAGTAAGGATACGTGCATATAAAGAAGAAGAGAGCACTGAAGGAGAGGACACTATAATGGAGTGAAACAGGAAAGAGGTTTGAAGGATAAACAAAGGAGAAATTGACTGGATAGCATTATGGAGCAGCTTTGCCACACTGAGGTGTGAGCCAAAGAGCAAACAATCAAAATACCATTATACATCATGGTATAAAAGTTACATGTCATGATAGCACGAATCAATACAGCGTTTCCATTACATTATCTCCTATAGCTAAGAGAGTCCAAAGGAAAGTACATTGGGCATGATCAGTACTAGCTCCTCCAGAAAAACAGCTTGTAATTCTCTCTCTGAGGACCAAACACACAGAGACTTGGTCAATTGCTGCAGTGGGATTATGTTATTCCATTGTAAACCAACTGCTGTGCTGAATAATTCATCCCCATTTCCACAAGCATGAGTAGGATTAAGAATAAACTATAAACTAGATGACGAAAAAAAAGACAGTGTCCAGCAATGAAAGGTGCCATGTCACAAATGACGCGGATCCGCCTCCAGTGCCTCAGTTTTTATTGGAAACATTGACACCCACTTTGAGCCTGTGAAATAAAACACAACCATGTTTGCAGAAACAGGTGAGTGCCGCATTTATTTTTGTTTGGTTCTTTGTACAATAAGATTATTAACCTAGACAAACTGGGATATTGATTTCTCTGCAACATATTTGATTCTTCCTATTAAAAAGTCACAGCAGTTGTTTCTCCATCAAATACAAGCTGCTTTAATCAGAAAATGAGAAAAAACAACATGCCTCAAATTAAATTGTGCACTGCAGATACTCCAAGCCAAACAGCTGAGAAGACTATTTCTGCCAATTGCTTTGTATCCCTATAGCATAGTGCCTTTAACTAGATGTGTAGGCATGGAAGTAGGTCACCAGCATATTCCATTATACCCAGTGATACAGAGAATGAACTCTCCAAAAATAGCTTTAATTTTCATAAAATTTACAAAAGTGCAAGAAATGAAAACATTTGATCTGTAAAAGACTAGCCAATCTGAAGCCCCCAAATGAAACTTATAGAGTCAGTAACTGCTGGTTCTTTTCTCATCACCCATTGCCATCTTCAGCCTTACAAGTTCATTTTTAGAGTCTTAATTTCATCACACAAATGTGCTGCAACAGAAAAAGCTTCACACTTTCCTGATTCCCTTCTATTCTGAAGAGATTAAGAGAAGAAACAAGAACTGACAGATCCATTAAAACATGGCAGTGAGCTTTTAAGTCTTCCTTCTTATCTGACGGTTCAGATCATTTCTCATTTCACTGGGGCACAGAGAAACTCTCTCCTCTCCAGCTTTCTACTCTCCTATTGCAGAAAACAGAGACCTTTCCTGGCCCTATTAAACAGCAGCATTCTTCAAATGTCTCCTGTTTTCACATCAGGAGAGCAGCAAGAGTGCACAGTATCTGTTAAAAGACTCTCTCTACTAAAAAGCAGCCAAGCCATTGCTTTCAGCACTGAAGGTTTTCATGAAATCATCTCTCTTATAAGCAAGTTCATTAACTTTTAAAAATTGTTCTTCTAAAACTTGACAAGGTTCTTGTACTATGTAACAAACTCAGGACCAGATCAGATATAGGCACAATAGGCACATTCCCAGGGCCCTGGCTCGCACAGACATGTGATGCTGTCAGACTGAGTTCTGAGGTTTGGTTTTTTTAAATTATGTTTCTAGCCCTTATAGTACTGTCATCAGGTGGCTGTCTCCTGGGTGCCCCTTTGTGGCCTCAACAGCCCCCAGCCTCAATTTCCCTCTTCCAGGCACTGATCGCCCATATTCTCCACCATATGTGATAAAGCGGCCATGCTTGGCAGGTGTACCTGAAGCAGGCAACGGCACAACCAGCGCACTAGCCTCAGTTTCCTGTTTCTTCCAGAGTCCCCAATAACTCCACACAAGCTTTCCAAGTATAAATACCTATTATCGGGGTTAATTTATTAGAAACGGTCCCACACAAACACAGTTCAGATTTCCCCAGCACAGTCAGAACAGCACATTCATTCTCTCAAATCCCAACACACCACGTACAGCTCTGAATATCTCTCACCAGCTCCAGCATCTCTCTTTAGACTCTCAGGTACAGCCCTGGCATTTCTCACCACACCTCCCCCAGGTACGGCTCTGGTGTCTCACACTATGCCTTGCCCCAGCCCCACTAGCTATGGTGCTTCTCTGCCCTGCTTCATTCTCAGGTCTGGCTCTAGCTCTCACAAGGAGACATCAGCAAGTTCATCATTCACCAGCATTGAGCCTGCTCTGGCCTTTTGGCTTCAGCTCTCTGGCTCAGAGAGCCAACAGGCATCTCCGTCCTCTGCTCGCAGCCTTCAGCCCTGCGCATAGCTCTCTGACCTGGAGAAGTTTGTAGGTGACTCCCCTAATTTACTTTCTGACTTCTGCTTTCACCAGCCTGATTTGGCTCCACTGTTCACCAGTGAACTCTCCCTCCTTCAGCGACATCCCCTTGCTAAAGCTCTCAATCTAGTCCTGCTCTTCTTATGAGCTTTGAGCTCTCTCTTGACTTTGGGCTGTCTCCCACTAGCATGCACCTGGACTACAACAGAATAACTGAGACCGATTTCATATAAAGGGCCAGTTATTCTGTTACAAATGTGAATAAGAGCTTGAAAACATGACCTTGAGTGCAACTAATGCAGCGATGTCTGCACAAGTCTGCATGGAGCCTGCAGCAGAGGTAGGAGCAGCACTCACTGGGGCCGACCAAACTATTCTAGGAGGGCACTATGCCAAGGTTTAAGGGGCATCCTTCCATTGCTCAGAGAGCCCTGCCAGTACTCTCAGCAAGGCTGGAGGGTCAGGGAGCAGTCAAAGTCATCAGTCCAGAGGAGAGGGAGCCTCCTGGTTCCGCCAGGCAGCTGGGGTAACAACAGGAGCAGCCTGGGGAAGAAGCAGGCTCCTGCTGCAGGGGTCCGTATGAGCAAGAGCTCCAGTTACTGGGGGAGATGGCAAGGGTCATTGGTTCTGGCACTCTACAGGAGGTGGAAAGGGGGCCAAAGTCACTGTCACATCTCCCAGTGGTCAAAAGAAGGGAAGGTCCAGCATCTGCAGTCCTTGGCTGGCCAGGAGGAGCAGGGGTCCCTACTGCCTGCAATTTCCAGCTTTTGGGGGTGGGGGGGGGGTTGGGCAGGGGATGTCCTCTACTACTGCTCCTGGGAGAAGGGAGAGCCTGACATCTCTGCTGCTCCCAAGCTAGCTGGGTGGAAGCCTAGGGCTTCCCCTCCCCCTTGTCCCTCCCTCCCCCCTCTTTTTCTGGATGCACAATATCTGTCAGCAGTCAAGTTGAAAAACTAGAAGCAAAAGCACTGGTGAGGAGCTGATAATGAAGATGGAGTAGGAAATGGACAGGTCGGAGGAATGAGTTTATGAGAAGGTATATAGAATCACAGATTTTCAAGCCAGACTCACTGTGATCATAGAATCATAGAAATGTAGGACTGAAAGAAATCTCGAAAAATCATCTAGTCCCATTCCCCAAACTGAGGCAGGACTAAGTATTATCAAGGTCATCCCTTACAGGTGTTTGTCTAACCTGTTCTTAAAAATCTCCAATAACAGAGATTCCACAACCTCCCTAGGCAATTTATTCCAGTGCTTAACTACCCCGATTGTTAGGAAGTTTTTCCTGATGTCTAACCTAAATCTCCCCTGCAGCAATTTAAGCTCATTACTTCTTGTCCTGTCCTCAGTAGCTAAGAAGAATAATGTATCACCCTTCTCCTTACAACAACCTTTTAATACTTGAAGACTGTTATGTCCCCCAACTCAGTCTTCTCTTCTCCAGACTAAACAAACCTTTTTTCCCCCTCAATCTTTCCTCATGTCATGTTTTCTAGACCTTTAATAATTTTTGTTGCTCTCCTCGGGACTTTCTCCAATCTGTCCACATCTTTTCCGAAGTGCAGTGCCCAGAACTGGACACAATACTCCAGTGGAGGCCTTATCAGAGCTGAGAAGAGTAGAAAAATTACTTCTTGTGTCTTGTTTACAACACTCCTGCTAATACATCCCAGAATGAGGTTTGCTTTTTCTGCAACAGTATTACAATGTTGACTCATATTTAGTTTGTGATCCACTATAACCCCAGATCCTTTTCTGCAGTACTCCTTCCTACGCAGTCATTTCCCATTTTGTATTTCTGCAATTGATTATTCCTTACTAAGTGTAGTACATTGCATTTGTCCTTATTGAATTTCATCCTATTTAATTCAGACCATTTCTCCAGTTTGTCAAGATAATTTTGAATTTTAATCCTGTCCTCCAAAGCGCTTGCAACCCCTCTGAGCTTGGTATTATCTGCACACTTTATAAGTGCACTCTCTATGCCATTATCAAAATCATTTATGAAGATATTGAATAGAACCAGACCCAAGACAGATCTCTGCAGGTTCCCACTTGACATGCCCTTCTAGCTTGATTGTGAACCATTGATAACTACTCTCTGAGTATCATTTTTGTCTTAAGATCTAGGCTATATTTCTCTAGTTTCTTTATGAGAAGCTCATGTGAGACAGTATCAAAAGCCTTACTAAAGTCAAGATATATGACATCTATGCTTTCCCCCATCCAGAAGGCTTGTTACGCAGTCAAAGAAGGATATTAGATTGTTTTGACATGATTTGTTCTTTTCAAATCTATGTTTACTGTTACTTATTACCTTATTTTCTTCTAGGTGCTTACAAATTGCTTATGTGATTATTTGCTCCATTATCTTTCTGGGTATCCAAGTTAAGCTGACTGGTCTACAATTCCCTGGGTTGTCCTTATTCCCCTTTTTATAGATCTAATCAAAGGCCTTGGTTAGGTCGATGAATGCCATGAACAGTTCCTGGTGTTGCTCTCCTCACTTCTCCTGAATCGGTCGTGCCACGAAGATCATTTCAGTTGTGCCTTGGGATGGCCTGAAGCCACACTGTGATTTGGGTAGATGGGAGGGGGAGGAGAAGGCGGAGGTTTAGTAGGATCCAGGCAAGGATCTTCCTTGCGATGGAGAGGATGGTAATACCTCTGTAATTCCCGCACAAAGATTTGTCCCCTTTCTTGAATACTGTAACAATGGGTAAGCCGCTTCCCTGGTCGTGATGCCCTATGGAACTTGCTGTGTAAGTTTGGCTGTCCACAGAAATTCATTTCCATCATCAGACTACTCCATGATGGGATGATTGCCACCATTCTGTGCAACAGCTCAGAGACCAAACCATTCATCATTCACACTGTTGTCAAGCAGGGCTATGTCACTGCTCCAACACTCTTCTTCATTTACCTTGCCGTGATCCTGATTTTCATCCGCAACCACCTTCCTGATGGAATTGGAATTGAGTATTGTATGGATGGCCAATTCCTCAATTTCCAAAGTCTCCAAACAAAATCTAAGATCATGAGAATTGGCATCACTGATCAGTATGCAGATGACTACGTCATTCTCTCACACACAGAGGCCGACCTACAAAGCACCCTAAATCTTTTTGCGGATGCCTATCACAGCCTGGGTCTCCCTCTCATCATCGGGAAAATCAAGATACTCTATCAGCCCTCACTGGCACAGACTACTCTTCATACTCCACAAATCGTCTTTGGCGGAGAACTCCTGGAAAATGTGGACCACTTTCCATACCTTGGTAGCCATCTCTCCCAAACAGCCAGCATTGACACAGAAATTGAATACAAGATCTGCTGTGTGGAAGACTACTCAAATGAGTCTTCAATGATAGGGATCTGCTAACAGGCACCAAGATCTTGGTTTACAAGGCAGTTGTCATCCCCACCCTTCTCTATGGGTGTGAGACCTGGGAAACCTACAGATGACATCTCAAGCAGCTGGAGAGGTTCCAGCACTGCTGCCTCAGGAGGATTCTCGGGATCAGCTGGGAAGACTGATGCACCAACATCAGCGTGCTCTCTGCAGCCCACATCAGCAGTATAGAAGTGCAGGTCATGAAAACCAACTCCGCTGGGCTGGACACTGTGTACGTATGCCTGACACTCACCTCTCGAAGCAAGTACTCTTGTCTCAGTTAAGTCAAGGAAGAATGGCTCGCAGAGGGCAGCAGAAGCGCTTCAAAGACATACTGAAAGTACATCTTAAAAAGAGAGGCATCAACCCAACAAACTGGGAGGACTCGGCGCGGAACAGAACACAGTGGCATCACACCATACACAAGCCACAGCTCATTTTGAGGAGAACAGATGTGCTCATGAGACAGAGAAGTGGCAAAGGAGGAAAGAAAGGGCACAATTGTCCAGCCAACAACTATGCCTCCTCCAAGAGTACACCTGTCACGTCTGTGGGAAAATCTGCAGGGCATGTGTGACAGGTTGCCCCACTTCAAGGTGCCACTTGATGTGCTGAGATACAACTGAGCCCATGTGTTCTGCCAGCCTGGGCCCCCTTTACCCTGTCTTGTTGAGCCAGGCTCTTAAACCTCCTCTAGCACACACACAGGCAGGGCCACACCCAGCTGCAGAAAAACACAGACACTGAGATTAGCTCTGGGAAGACTCAGCTTAAGGGACTTGCCTCAGCACTTAGGTACTCACCTCCCTTAGAGTGTAGACCCAAAGGTATATTGTCTTGCACTGTATAAAAGAATCTGCACAACGCGAGCTCATAAAAATTTGCCCTCTTCCTCAATATGAAGAGAGATATGCACCCTTTCTTGCCCCCCCAGTTAAAAATTGCACAAACTGGGTTTAATAATAAACAAAACAAATTTATTAACTATAAAAGGCTGATTTTAAGTGATTATAAGGGATAGCAAACAGAATAAAGCAGATTACTACGGCTTGGTCTACACTAAACCCCCAAATCGAACTAAGGTACGCAACTTCAGCTATGTGAATAACGTAGCTGAAGTTCGAAGTACCTTAGTTCGAACTTACCTCAGTCCACAAGCGGCAGGCAGGCTCCCCCGTCGACTCCGCGGTACTCCTCTCGTCTAGCTGGAGTACCGCAGTCGACGGCGAGCACTTCCTGGTTCGACTTATCGCGTCCAGACAAGACGCGATAAGTCGAACCCAGAACTTCGATTGCCAGCCGCCGAACTAGCGGCTGGGTGTAGACATACTCTAAGCAAATAAAACAAAACACGCAAACTAAGCTTGATTCACTAAAGAAATTGATTACAAATAGTAATTTCTCACCCTAAATGTTGTTTCAGGCAGATTACAGAGATCCTTGAAAGCCCACTGCACTGGCCTGCGGCTTGAAACTTCAGGTATTACTACTCACAGGCTAGACACCCTTCCAGCCTGGGCTCAACTCTTCTCCCCACCCCCGGTTCAGTTCTTGCTTCCAGGTGTTTCCCAGTGTCTCTTTGGGTGGGGAGGCAGAGGAGAACCACGATGATGTCACTCCCCTGCCTTATATAGCTTTTGTGTATGGTGGGAACCCTTTGTCTTCCAGTGGAAAAACACTAGCATTCCAAGGGCGGGGGAGGAGGAGAGTCCCAGTACCAGGTAACTCAGACCCATGTCTCTGCAGGGTGGTAGCAGCTATTACTTGCAGGCTGTCTGGAGCATCCACAGGAAGACTAAGCTCTTTCACAGTCAATTTTCTTTACTAATGGGCCATCAGCCCAGTCTGGCTTTTTCACTGTTGTACCTGAAGGGCTAGTTGTGGGTGACACCCAAAGTAGCACATTTGAAATACAGATACGTAGTCAATATTCCTAGCTTCAGATACAGAAATGATAAAGGCATACAAATTGGATAACCACATTCAGTAAATCATAACCTTTCCAATGATATCTTACATGAGCCATCTTGCATAAAGTATATCTCAGTTATGCCATATCCATATCATAAGCATATTTCCATAAAGAATATGGAGTGTAATATCACAGCATGAATTGGGCTCCTCAGCCACTTAGAAACCCACCAATGAACCCCCTTGGCAGACATCATCCTCACATCGAGGGATACCCGAAGAGTTTATATATAGGTATTATATTTGCCCTTTTTCAGTCTTCAGGTATCTCTCTGATCCTCCACTAGTTCTCAAAGGTAATCGCTAATGGCTCAGAGATCTCTTCAGTCAGTTCCTTAAGTGTTCTAGGATGTATTTCCTCAGGCCCTGCCGACTTGAAGACATCAAACTCATCTAAGTAATTCTTAACTTGTTCTGCTATTTTAGCCTCTGATCCTACTTCATTTATACTGTTGTTCTCTATGTTAGTCATTGATCAATGCTAACTTTTTTGGTGAAAACTGAAACAAAAAAAGGCATTTAACTTTTCAGCCATTGCTGCATTTTCTGTTATTGTCTTTTCCTCCTCATTTAGTAATGGGTGTACCCCATCTCTGGTCTGCCTCTTAAATAAAAAAATATAAATAAATATATGGAGATATACCTATCTCATAGAACTAGAAGGGACCCTGAAAGATCATCGAGTCCAGCCTCTTGCCTTCTCTAGCAGGACCAAGTACTGATTTTTGCCCCAGATCCCTAAGTGGCCCCCTCAAGGATTGAACTCACAACCCTGGGTTTAGCAGGCCAATGCTCAAACCACTGAGCTATCCCTCCCGCCTTCCCATGTATTTTTAAAATGTTTTCTTGTTACCCTTTATATTCTAGCTAGTTTAATCTCATTTTGTGCCTTGGCCTTTCTAATTTTGTCTCTACATACTTGTGTTTTTTTAATACTCATTCTTTGTAATTTGACCTCATTTCCACTTCTTGTATGAATCTTATTTGAGTTTTAGGTCATTGAAGATCTCTTGGTTAAGCCAGGGTAGCTGCTTACCATACTTCCTATCTTTCATACGCATAGGTATGGTTTGCTTTTGTGCCCTTAATAATTATCTCTTTGAAAAACTGCCAACTGTCCTTAACTCTTTTTTCCCTTAGACTTGCTTCCCACAGGACCTTACCTACCAATTCTCTGAGTTTGCTGAAGTCTGCCTTCTTGAAGTCCACTGTCTTTATTCTGCTGTTTTCCCTCCTACTG
The DNA here is from genome assembly GCF_002925995.2 of Terrapene triunguis. NCBI lineage: Eukaryota > Metazoa > Chordata > Testudines > Emydidae > Terrapene > Terrapene triunguis. The sequence continues at coordinate 8,952,487 of NW_020664563.1, read as the reverse complement.
TTGCTTAAAATCAAGAACTCAATCATTTCATGATCACTTTCACACAAGCTGCCTTCCACCTTCAGATTCTCAACTAGTTCCTCCTTGTTTGTCAGAATTAAATCCAGAGTAGCCCCTGCCCTAGTGGCTTTCTCCACTTTCTGTACAAGAAGTTGTCTCCAATGCATTCCAAGAACTAATTGGATAATCTGTACCCTGCTGCAGTTGTCTGGATAGTTGAAGTCCCCCATCATCATCAAGTCCTGTATTTTGAATGATTTTGTTAGTTGTTTAAAAAAAGTCTCATCCACGTCTTCTTCCTGGTTAGGTGGTCTATTAGAAACCCCTACCATGATATCACCCTTGTTCTATACCACTTGTATCCTTACTCAGAGACTTTCAATCGATCTGCCTTACACTTCTGTCTCAACCTTGGTGCAAGTGAATACATCTTTAACATACAAGGCAACACCTCTTCCCTAACTGTCCTTCCTGAACAAGCTGTATCAGTCTATACCAATATCGTCTAGTGTGATCTATGGCACAGGCCATAGGACTTCCCTGAATTAACTCCTGTTTGAATTACAGTAGATCTTTTAGCAAAACATCCAATCTTGATTTTAAAATGGCCAGTGATGGAGAATCCACAACCACCCTTGGTAAGTTGTTCCAGTGATTAATTACCTTCACTGTTAAAAATGTATGCCTTATTTTCAGTCTAAATTTGTCTAGCTTCAACTTCCATACATTTGCTCTTGTTATACCTTCACTAGATTGAAGAGCCTTGTACTATCAAATTTCTGTTCCCCATATAGGTATTTATAGACTGATCAAGTCACCCCTTAACCTTCTCTTTGATAAGTTAAATAAACTGAGCTCCTTGAGACTATTACTGAAAGGCATGTTTTCCATTCCTTTAATCATTCTTGTGACTCTTCTCTGAACCCTCTCCAATTTATCAATATCTTCCTTGAATTGTGGACACCAGAACTAGACACAGTATTCCAGTAGCGATAACACTGGTGCCAAATACAGATGTAATATGTAACTTCTATACTCCTACTCAATTTTTCCAATTATACATCTAAACATCACACTAGCCCTTTGACCACAGCATCACACTGGGAGCGCATGTTCAGCTGATTATCCACCAAGAGTTTGTCAGAGTCTCTGCTTCCCAGGATAAAATACTGCATCCTGTAAGTACGGTCTGCATTCTTTTTTCTTAGATGTATGAATTTGGCCATACTGAAATGCATATTTGCATGCACCCAGCTTACCAAGCAATCCAGATCACTCTGAATCAGTGACCTGTCCTCTTTATTATTTACCACTCCAATCTTTGTGTCATCTGAAAACTTAGTAAGTAATGATTTTATGTTTTCTTCCAGATCATTGATAAAAACTAGGGCTGTCAATTAATCGCAGTTAACTCACGCAATTAACTAAAAAAAATTAATCATGATTAATAGCCGTTTTAATCGCACTGTTAAACAATAGAATACCAATTGAAATTTATTAAATATTTTGGATGTCTTTCTACATTTTCATATATATAGTATTTTGTGTTATAATTGAAATCAAAGTATTTTTATTACAAATATTTGCACTGTAAAAATGATAAAAAATAGTGTTTTCCAATTCTCCTCCTACAACTACTGTAGTGCAATCTCTGTCATGAAATTGCAATTTACAAATATAGTTTATTTTTTTGTTATATAACTGCACTCAAAAACGAAACAACGTAAAACTTCAGAGCCTACAAGTCCACTGACTCCTACTTCTTGTTCAGCCAATCGCTAAAACAAACAAGTTTGTTTACATTTATGGGAGATAATGCTGCCCTCTTCTTATTTATAATGTCACCAGAAAGCGAGAGCAGGCATTTGCATAGCACTTTTGTAGCCAGCATTGCAAGATATTTACATGCCAGGTATGCTAAACATTCATATGCCCCTTCATGCTTCGGCCACCATTCCAGGGGACATGCTTCCATGCTGACGACGCTCGTTAAAAAAATAATGTGTTAATTAAATTAGTGACTGAACTCCTTGGGGGAGAATTGTATGTCCCCTGCTATGTTTTATGCACATTCTGCCATATATTTCATGTTATAGAAGTCTCGGATGATGACCCAGCACATGTTGTTCATTGTAAGAAACACTTTCACTGCAGATTTCACAAAACGCAAAGAAGGTACCAATGTGAGATTTCTAAAGATAGTACAGCACTCGACCCAAGGTTTAAGAATCTGAAGTGCCAAAATCTGAGAGGGACAAGATGTGGAGCATGCTTTCAGAAGTCTTAAAAAAGCAACACTCTGATGCGGAAACTACAGATCCCAAACCACCAAAAAAGAAAATCAACCTTCTGCTGGTGGCATCTGACTCAGATAATGAAAATGAACATGCGTCGGTCCGCAATGCTTTGGATTGTATCTAGCAGAACCCGTCATCAGCATGGACGCATGTGCCCTGGAATGGTGGTTGAAGCATGGAGAGACATAGGAATCTTTAGCGCATCTGGCATGTAAATATCTTGCGACCCGGCTACAACAGTGCCATGAGAACGCTTGCTCTCATTGTAAACAAGAAGTGGGCAGGATTATCTCCTGAAAATGTAAACAAACTTGTTTGTCTGAGCGATTGTCTGAACAAGTAGTAGGACTGTGTGGACTTGCAGGCTCTAAAATTTTCCATTGTTTAATTTTTGAATGCTTTTTTTTTTTTTACATAATTCTACATTTGTAAGTTCAACTTTCATGATAAAAGAGATTGGACTACAGTGCTTATATTAGATGAATTGAAAAATACTATTTCTTTTGTGTTTTTTACAGTGCAAATACTCGTATTCAAAAATAAATATAAAGTGAGCACTGTACACTTCGTATTCTGTGTTGTAATTGAAATAAATATATTTGAAAATATAGAAAACATCCAAAACTATTTAAATAAATGGTATTCTATTATTGTTAAACAGTGTGATTAATCGCGATTACTTTTTTTAATCGCCTGACAGCCCTAATAAAAACATTAAATAGCATTGGGCCAAGCATAGGCGCCGACTCCGTGGGTGCTCTGGGGCTGGAGCACCCCTGGGGAAAAATTAGTGGGTGCTCCGCACCCACCGGCAGCCATGCTCCCCCCTCCCCGCCTTCTTCTCCCCGCCCTCCCCCTGCCCCAGCACGCCGCGTCCCCACTCCTCACCTTCCCTCCCAGCGCTTCCCACCACCTAACAGCTGTTTGGCGGCGCTTAGAACTTTCCAGGAGGGACGGGGAGGAGCGGGGATGCGGCACGCTCAGGGGAGGAGGCGGAGAAGAGGTGGGGCAGGGTTGGGGACGGGAAAGCAGCGGGGACTTTGGGAAAGGGGTTGAATGGGGGCGGTGCAGAGGTGGGGCCAGGGGCGGGTTGAGCACCCACTGGGAAGAGGGGAAGTCGGCGCCTATGAGGCCAAGAACTGATCACTGCAGGACCCCACTAGAAACACTGATGATGATTCCCCATTTACAATCACATGTTGAGATCTATCACTTAGCCATATTTAATCCATTTGAGATATGCTGGAGTTTTTTGTGCATTGTTCTAGTTTCTTCATTATAATGTTGTGTGGTACCAAGTCAAATACCTTACTGAAGTCTAATACTATTCCCTTTTTATCAACCAAATTTATAATCTCATCCAAAAAAAGTTATACAAGATCTATTTTCCACAAAACCGTGTTGATTGGCATTAATATGTTACTCTTCTTTAATTATTAATTGAGTCCTGTATCAGTAGTTTCATCATTTTTCCCAAGATTAATTTCAGGCTGACAGACATGTAATAACCCAGGTCATCCTGTTTATCCTTTTTAAATAGTGGCATATTAGCTTTCTTCTAGTTCTTTGGAACTGTCCCAAGACTCATTGAAAAACAATATTAACATTTCAGTGAGCTCCTTGGCCAACACTTTTAAACTCTTGAATGCAAATTATCTGGACTTGCTGATTTTGAAATGTCTAAATTTAGTAGCTGATGTTTAACATCTTACTGGATTACTGTTGGAATAGAAAGAATTTTGCCATCATCATATAATTTGCATATATCATCCAGCTATTTCCCAAATATAGAACAGAAATATTAATTGAACACTTCTGCCTTCCTGCATTATAATAGACAATTCTACCATTTCTGTCTAGTAATGGAGTGGAGGACGAGACAAGTAACAGGGAGAGGGAAGGGGAGTGGCAGAGGCAGTGCCTCTGCAGTTATTCATTCTGCACACCAAAAAAAATTAAAGGGAATACTGGATGCAACCCCCACTCCCTTGCAAAAGGGGTCCCTAGGAAAAGGTGCAAGTCCCATCTTTAGGAGCATGGATCACTATGTCAGAGGTCCCCCAGTGATGTCACCCCAGCAAAAGTCTTTTTGGGGGCACAGGTTGTCACTACTTTCCCCCACCCCATCCTTATAAAAGGAGAGAGACACAATTAACACACTTCTGGCTGCCTACCTATCTCTTGGGGTGTAAAAATAAGAAGTGTGTGTGAAATTTGTCACCTGCTCAAACTGGCTTTAGACAAGTGACTTACATAAATATTTGGGGGATGGATTCCTCCTCTCCAACCCACAGAACACCTGCACAGCCACTACATTTCTCATAAACAGTGAAGTTTTAGCAAGTGGATCCATAAAGTTTGTAAATCTACTGGTTATCCAGCCACTCCATCTAGGCCCACATACAACTCCACTCTGACCTGTCCTGGAGAGAACTGTCAAAGAATGCAGCACTCCCTGCATGACCTCTCTTTGGCCTATTTCCCATGCAGCAGAATCATAGCTCTCTTGCTCTCTTTGCAAACCTGTGAAAGGAGCCCCCTGTTTTTGATAACTGGATAAAATCAAAGATTGTAAAGGGTAAAGGGAAAGACCTTTGTACTGGTTACACTCGGTTACATTAAATCAGATCTCTGAAGTTTTTTTTACTGTGTATCACAGGGGTGGGCAAACTACGGCCCGCGGGCTAAAACCAGCCCACCAGCCGTTTTAATCCGGCCCTCGAGCTCCTGCTGGGGAGCGGGGTCTGGGGCTTGCCCCACGCCAGCTGGAGAGCAGTGTCGGGGGCCCCACCACACAGCTCCTGGAAGCAGCGGCATGGCCCCCCCTCCAGCTCCTACGCTTAGGGGCAGCCAGGGGCCTCCACTCTGCATGCTACCCCCACTCCAAGCACCGCCCCCGCAGCTCCCATTGGCCAAGAACCGCAGCCAATGGAACCAGAGAAGGGACATGTCGCTGCTTCCGGGAGCCGCTTGAGGTAAGCGCCGCCCACAGCCTCCACCCCTGAGCCTCTCCCTGTGCCCCAACCCCCTTCCCGCTCCCACCCTCCAAACCCCTTGGTCCCAGACCGGAGCACCCTCCTACACCCCAAACTCCTCATCCCCAGTCCCACTGCAGAGCCTGCACCCCTGCCAGAGCCCTCACCCCCTCGAACCCCACTCTCCTGCCCCAGCCTCCACCCCCCCATACCCTGAACTCCTCATTTCTGGCCCCACCCTGGAGCCTGCACCCCCAACCAGAGCCCTCACCCCCTCCTGCACCTCAACCCCAATTGTGTGAGCATTCATGGCCTGCCATACAATTTCTATTCCCAGATGTGGCCAGATGTCCCGATTTTATAGGGACAGTCCCGATTTTTGGGTCTTTTTCTTATATAGGCTCCGATTTTTCACATTTGCTATCTGGTCATCCTATGTGGCCCTCAGGCCAAAAAGTTTGCACACCCTTGGTGTATCAGCTCAAATTGCATGTTGAAAGTCATAGGATAGCCAGGTTTCAGAGTAGCAGCCGTGTTAGTCTGTATCCGCAAAAAGAACAGGAGTCACAAGTACTCCTGTTCTTTTTATAGGATAGCCAGTAACTGACTATTTTAGGGCAGACATGTCAGTTTGCAATAGGATACATAAACTTGCAAGAAGCAGTTTGATGAGATATAACTCAGCATAACTAATAATCCCACAGCTTCACCAAAATAATTCCTGATGACAAAAAGAAAAGAAAATCTAATCTTATTTCCCACCCCTGGCTGAAAATTACAATGGTGGAAGAACATAACTGATCTAGCTGTGATGCCCCGCTTTGGATCTCTCCACTGTGGCAGATCCGTGTTTTGTGCCCGGGAACAAGTTACTTCACTTAGTGCTTCAGCTTCTTCATCTATAAATTGGGGCTGATGATACCCTTCTCCATCAAGTGCTTTGAGATCTATGAGTGAAAGTGCTACATAACAGTTAAGTGTTATTTGTGGGAGTCAGAGGCCCTACTCTCTGAGTAGCTGCTGCAGGGAGGCTCTTTGCTACTGTCACTGCAGAACTGGCTCTGGAGGCTCATACTGCCCTGGCAGCTCTCTTCTGCAGACCAAGTGACAAAGCTCAATTGCCCTGTGCCTCTACTGCAACAGACCTGTGAGATTGTACTGCCCATCAGCAAAGCTGACTTGAGATCGTAATATTCCCACAGTCTCACTTGAGGAGATACAGAATATGAAGTTACAAGATCTACTTTAGTAGGTCTAATCCTGAGGAACACTGAAATTACATCTCTAATTCAAAATAAGTTTTAAGATCTTACTGACCACTGATTTGAACCAGACCAAAGTTACAAGGGAGTAAAATCACAGCAAAAATCTCAAACAACTTTTTTTTTTTTTAAACAGAAAAAACTGACCATACCTTACATATCTTGTATAGCGATTCCTGCCCGTCTCCTCCTGTGTCTTTGAAATAGTCATGTGCTGGAAATGTTCGATGAATGTCTCGTGTAATGACACTCTCCTGGGCAGAGTCCTAGCGAGAGAAAAAAAATACTATTAGCACAGTTACAGTATAATTAAATATGCAGAATGTAAAATTATATCTGCAGTCAACATGGTTACATCACAAAACTGCCTTACTGACTTGTCCCCCAAAAATGCACTTAAAAAAAATTCCACTCCTATAACCAGTTGGCAGCTGCTTTAGTAAGAGCAACGTGGCAAGTTTTTCTTCCTCCAGGCTTAGGGTCCAAAAAGCTTAAACTCTGGTAGTACTTTAAGGAAATGGTTAGTCATTTAATTGTAGTTGCTTTTTCCCTGGAAATGTTGAGTAATATATCCCTCTGAATATCAAGAAAACAGAATCAGACTGCCTTGAGCAGCCTTACAGATGCATTTCTTCAAAACATATCAAGGCAACAGCAAAACAGTGCTAATTACAAATTAAAACTAGTAGTTTGAACCTGGCTGTTTGAAAATACTTAAAATTGACCATTCAATGCTCTCAAGAAAAAAAAAGCAGAAAATGTTGTTATACTAGAATCCATAATGACCACACGCGACTATTCATCCTGCCTCTCTCAAAACAGAAATAAGAAAGGATTACGTGAATGTCAGACAAGTCCATACTTTCCCTTGCTACCCGTACCTCTTTAATTCAGCTGAATTTTCATGCTGGCTAGTAATTAGATCTGTCTGTTTGTGTGCAAAAGGAAGGAGACTGCTTGGAAAGCTATGCGTCTGTCAAAAAACATCCAAATTATTGCAAATCAATCCTGAGAAAATTCTACTAGCATACACCAAGCAGAGATGCCAACCTGGTTCTGAGACTTTTAGGGATGTTCATGAAAATAATTAGGAAGGAATTGGGGAGTTCGCTTGGACCTCTCTCTCCCCTCTTCCTGCAGAAACTGGGAACTCTCCCTCTCCCCATAGGCGCCGACTTCCCCTTGACACCCCCCCGGCCATGCCCCTTCCCTGCCTCTTCCTGCCCCTGCACCGCCATCGCCCCACCCCCATTCCACTCCTTCCCCCAAGTCCCCACCCTGCCCCGCCTCTTCTCCACCTCCTCCCCTAAGAATGCTGCATCCCGCTCCTCCCCCTCCCTCCCAGAAAGTCCAAAGTGCCGCCAAACAGCTGTTAGGCAGCGGGAAGCGCTGGGAGGGAGGGGGAGGAGTGGGGACGCAGCACGTTCGGGGGAGAAGGCGGCGAGGAGGGGGTGGAAGGAGCTTGGTTGCCGGTGTGTGCTAAGCACCTGCTAATTTTTCCCCGTGGGTGCTCCAACCCCGGAGCACCCACGGAGTCGGTGCCTCTTCTTCCTGTCTATGCCCATGGGCTGTGAGATACCTGGGCAGAGCAAAAAAAAAAAGCTGAGTGCTGCCGGCGGAGTGAAATATCAGGACAAATTGCGTCTCGACCATAGATCGGTCAGGACACCGGACAAACACCTAAAAATCGGGACGGTCCTGATTTTATCGGGATGTCTGGTCACCCTATATCAGAGCCACACTACGCAGTGTGCGTATTGCCAGAGGGGTGGTGGAGAAGAATGCCCTCCCTGGTGCCACAGCACTATTTGCTGTGTTTGTCAGATCCCGGTGGTGATGAGTGAGACAGATAGACAGATACACACACACGCAAAATTAGTAGATTTGCACCTGAATTAATAATTTCATAATTACATGTAAAAATCAGGAGAATTGTGGAAAATTAGGGAGGGTTGGCATCTCTCTATCAAGGAGCTCTAACCAAGCATTGGTGTTATACCTAAAATAACAGGAGAACCTAAACCTCCTTCTATCATAATAACAGCATACTGGGTCACACCAAAGGTCCATCTAGCTCAGTATCTTGTCTTTCAACAGTGGCCAATGCCAGGTGCCCAGAAGGAATGAACAGAACAGTTAATCATCAAGTGAACCATCCCCTGTTGCCCATTCCCAGATTCTGGCAAACAGAATCTAGGGCCACCATCCATGCCCATCCTGGCTAATAGCCATTGATGGACCGATCCTCCATAAATTTATCTATTTCTTTTTTGAACCCTCTTATAGTCTTGGCCTTCACAACATCCTCTGGCAAGGAGTTCCACAGGTTGACTGTGCGTTGTGTGAAGACATACGTCCTTTTGTTTGTTTTAAACGTACTGCCTATTAATTTCATTTGGTGACCCCTAGTTCTTATGTTATGACAAGGAGTAAATAACACTTCCTTATTTACTTTCTCCAAACCCATCATTATTTTATAGACCTCTATTATATCCCCCCTTAGTTGTCTCTTTTCCAAGCTGAAAAGTCCCAATCTTATTAATCTCTCCTCATATGGAAGCTGTTCCATACCACTAATCATTTTTGTTGCCCTTTTCCAAACCTTTTCCAATTACAATATATCTTTTTTGAGATGGGGCGACCACATCTCCATGCAATATTCAAGATGTGGGATTACCATGGATTTATACAGAGGGAATATGATATTTTCTGTCTTATGATCTATCCCTTTCCTAATGATTCCCAACATTCTGTTATCTTTTTTGACTGCTGCTGCACATTGAGTGGATGTTTTCAGAGAAGTATCCACAATGACTCCAAGATCTCTTTCTTGAGTGGTAACAGCTAATTTAGACCCCATCATTTTATATGTATACTTGGGATTATGTTTTCCAATGTGCATTACTTTGCATTCATCAACATTGAATTTCATGTGCCATTTCGTTGCCCAGTCACCCAGTTTTGTGAGATCCCTTTGGAACTCTCCACAGTCTGCTTTGGACTTAACTATCTTGAGTAGTTTTGTATCATCTGCAAATTTTGCCACCTCTCTGTTTACCCCCTTTTCCGGATCATTTATGAATATGTTGAATAGTACTGGTCCCAGTACAGACCTCTGGGGGGGACACCACTATTTACCTATCACCATTCTGAAAACTGACCATTTATTCCTACCATTTGTTTCTCATCTTTTAACCAGTTACCAATCCATGAGAGGACCTTCCCTCTTATCCCAGGACAGCTTACTTTTCTTAAGAGCCTTTGGTGAGGGACTTTGTCAAAGGCTTTCTGAAAATATAAGTATACTATATCTACTGGATCACCCTAGTCCACATGCTTATTGACACTCTCAAAGAATTCTAGTAGATTGGTGAGGCATGATTTCCCTTTACAAAAACCATGTTGACTCTTCCCCAACAAATTATGTTAATCTATGTGTCTGACAATTCTGTTCTTTACTATTGTTTCAACCAGTTTGCCCGGTACTGAAGTCAGGCTTACTGGCCTGTAATTGCCGGGATCATCTCTGGAGCCCTTTTTAAAAACTGGCATCACATTAGCTATCCTCCAGTTATCTGGTATAGAAGCTGATTTAAATGATAGGTTACAAATCACAGTTAGTAGTTATGCAATTTCTCATTTGAGTTCCTTCAGAACTCTTAGGTGAATGCCATCTCATCCTGGTGACTTATTACTGTTTAATTTATCAATTTGTTCCAAAACCTCCTCTAATGACACCTCAATCTGGGACAGTTCCTCAGATTTGACATCTAAAAAGAATGGCTCAGGTTTGGGAATCTCCATCACATCCTCAGCCGTGAAGACTGATGCAAAGAATTCATTTAGTTTCTCTACAATGGCCTTATCGTCCTTGAGTGCTCCTTCAGCATCTCGATCATCCAGTGGCCCCACTCGTTGTTTAGCAGGCTTCCTGCTTTCTGATGTACTTACATTTTTTATGCTATTACTTTTTGAGTCTTTGGCTAGCTGTTCTTCAAATTCTTTTTTGGCCTTTCTAATTATATTTTTACACTTCACTTGCCAGAGTTTATACTCCTTATTTTCCTCACTAGGATTTAACTTCCACTTTTTAAAGGATACCTTTTTGCCTCTCACTGCTTCTTTTACTTTGTTGTTTAGCCACTGTGGCACTTTTTGGTTTTCTTACTAAGTTTTTTAATTTGGGGTATACATTTAAGTTGAGCCTCTATTATGGTGTCTTTAAAAAGTTTCCATGCAGCTTGCAGGAATTTCATTTTTGGCACTGTACCTTTTAATTTCTGTTTAACTAACTTCCTCATTTTTGCCAAGTATCAGAGGAGTAGCCCTGTTAGTCTGTATCCACAAAAACAACGAGGAGTTCGGTGGCACCTTAAAGACTAACAGATTTATTTGGACATAAACTTTCGTGGGTAAAAAACCCCACCTCTGCATCTGAAAAAGTGGGATTTTTTTACCCAAGAAAGCTTATGCCCAAATAAATCTGTTAGTCTTTAAGGTGCCATCGGACTCCTTGTTGTTCCTCATTTTTGTGTAGTTCCCTTTTCTGAAATTAAATGCTACCATGGTAGGCTGCTGTAGTGTTTTCCCCACCACCGGGATGTTAAATTTAATTAGATTATGGTCACTATTACCAAGCAGTCCAGCTACATTCATTTCTTGGACCTGATCCTGTGCTCCACTTAGGACTAAATCAAGAATTGCCTCTCCTCTTGAGGACTAGTTGCTCCAAGAAGCAGTCATTTACGGTATCAAAAAAACTTTATCTTTGCATTCAGTCCTGAGGTAACATGTACCCAGTCAATATGGGGATAGTTGAAATCCCCCCTTATTATTGAGTTTTTTATTTTTATAGCCTCTCTAACCTCCCTGAGCATTTTGCAGTCACTATCACCATCCTAGTCAAGTGGTCAGTAGTATATCCTTACTGCTATATTCTTATTATCCAAGCATAAATCTATCCATAGAGATTCTCAAACACGCGGCCACGGAGTTATTTCCTGTGGCCCGCCATAGGCACCGACTCCACTGGCAGCCAAGCTCCCCTCTTGCCGTGCTCCCCCCCCCCCCGAGCGCGCCGCGTCCCCACTCCTCCACCTACCTTCCAGCGCTTAGGACTTTCTGGGGGGGGGGAGGAGCGGGGACGCGGTGCACTCAGGGGAGGAGGCGGAGAAGAAGTGGGGCCAGGGCAGGGAATTGGGGAAGGGGTTGTAATAGGAGCAGGGAGGGGGCAGAGTTGGGGTGGGGACTTTGGGGAAGGGGTTGGAATGGGGGCGGGGAAGCGGTGGGAAAAGGCGGGGCAGGGGTGGGGCCTCATGGACTAGACGAGCAGTCTGAGGTATGAAGTTCAGCATGTATGATTCTTTGCTGTGAGTAGCTGGGAAGAATGTTTGTTAAAAAGTGGCAACGTATTTTGTATGACTAGGTACTTTAAGAAGTTCCTGCCATTACGGCTATGTTGATAGACTGTTAGTGTAGATCATCATCAGTGTTATTGACCACATAAGGAATAGTTACAGGTGTTTATATTTTATTAAAAACCCTCTTCGCATTACAGTTTTAAAAAAGTTAATACATTCTTCTAATAGCATACTATATTACTCTTCATTTTATCCATTTTTGACTATACTTTTGTAGCGTTGTATGAAAAGATTTCAGTGATGCGGCCCTCAGGCCAATGTACTAGTCCTCATGTGGCCCTCGTGGTGATTTGAGTGTAAGATCCCTGGTTTAGGGGGATCCTTGAGTCTCAGAGCCTTGTAAGAGAACTGTGCCACTCCACCATACAGCTGCCAGTGTAGGGGTACGGCCAGATTTCTACAGCGATCCCTTGAAACAGTAATAGCCTGTTGGGGCCATTACCAGCTGGTGCATGTTAGAACATACTTCAGACTGCTATAATCTGCACCCAGGGATTGAAAAAGTGCCCAACCCATTGCAGGATTAGGAGAACACAAAAGGAACCTCTCTACCCAGCTGTGCTGAACACTCTTCAGCTGCAGCTGAAAAGACAAACGCAGGTGTAACTTTGTATAAATGAAATCTAAGCTTAAACTGGCTTCTAACACTATTGAACTGAACAGCGCAAACATGGCCAAAATTTCTTTAAAACCATGTTCTAGTTCAGTTCCCTACTCACCTCTGCTCTCAGTTCCTTTTTATGACCCTCCTAATCCTCACTCCCAACTGCTTCTTCACCTCCTCCTCTTACTCTGAGATTCATTCCTTCCTCCAAGCTCCACCTTCCCTATGGAACACTCTTCCCCCTCTTACACAACCAGCTCTCCCTCTCTTCTCTCCTTAAACCCACTTCTTCCATGATTCCTTCCCATACTAGACTCCCCACCAATGATTCCTAACCCTCAGTTGTCTGAACAGCTGTTTTGCCTTTGTTTAACTGTAACTCTTCAGTGCAGGGACTTTGATCTATTCCCTATTTTATAAAAAGCATCTTGTTTGCTAATCTATGCTAAGTATTCCTAGGGTACCTATCACTGTGTTAACTGACCATGCTACAGAAATACGTAACAAAACAGCAACAAAACCATAGTTAATAAACACAGTTTCTTAACAAGGTTCTCATCCTGGTGTGAATGTCTAGCCCCCTTTTTCAACTGAGTATTTTCCTAGTTATAGCTCTCAAACCATGCAAGGGAATAAATTCTTAAGCACGACTGAGTTAGAGTGACCAGATAGCAAGTGTGAAAAATCAGAACATTTTTTTTCAGGGGTAGGTGGGGGTGTAAAAGGGATATATGAGACAACGCCCCTAATATTGGGATGTTTGGTCACCCTACACTAGGGTGACCAGATGTCCCGATTTTATTGGGATAGTCCCGATATTTGGGGCCTTTTGCTTATATAGATGCCTATTACCTGCCTATTACCTCCCACCCCCATCCCAATTTTTCACACTTGCTATCAGACGTCCTGATTTTATAGGGACAGTCCCGATATTTCGGGCTTTTTCTTATATGGGTGCCTATTACGCCCCACTCCCTGTCCTGATTTTTCACACTTGTTATCTGGTCACCCTACCCTACCCTAGACTGAGTTAGGACAAACTCTCTAAATAAACTGCAGCCCTTCTCTTCTCCCTCACTCAGTTTGAGTCTATCAGTTTTGTTACACATTTATGTAATCCCTTTAATGGAAGTTTAGGTCAAGAGGTAGAACATTTTCACTAAAATAGCTCATTGACAAGAGCTGCTTATACTTTTCTGGCTAGTGAATAAACAATAGGTCCAGTATGCTAAGCCTCCTCCATGGCTGGGATCCTCCCATAAGGAGCAGTCATCAGCAATTGCTGCACCCGGAGAAGTCCCTAACTGTGTAGCTCCCAGTGATCTCATGCTGGTAGAGATGAGGGAGGGTGTCAAGTGACAGTACTAGAGCAGAAGAGGCATACATAGTTCAAGCTCCTATAAATCCCCTGGGGAAAGCAGGGTTTCTAGGCAGGCTCCACAGTTAATTCCACAGGGCAAGCTGACCCACATTCCCAATGGAACAATGTGAAGGAATCTCTGGATGATTTTTGTGAAGTTTTTGCCAACTTCTGTGGCTTTTACCCCAGAGAGGGCAATCCAGCCCACTAAAATTGAGATACGGGAAACCTGTTAGGTCAGAGTCCTCCCAACTGGGGCCAAATTGAACCCTACAATATACTTCTAGTGCCTCATTCACTCTAGCTACAATATTTTCTAGTGCTTTTTCCAATGGAACTACAACCCAAATTTGTCTCAAGAATGCTGTCAGGGAATCTAGTTTTTTTTCTTTATTGGTTCAGACGTAGTGACAGTTCTAGCAAATAACCAAAACATTTAAACATCATGTAAATAGTAAACAAGACTGAAAAGATATTGCCTAACAATATGATAGTGTGATAAAATATCTAGAATGTGCCATAGATTGTTTTAATTTCCCTTTCAGCTACCTCTCCTACATACCAACCTAAATTAACACCCACCCACTCCCATACACACTTCATATCAGTATCTTTCTAAAGAACAAGCTGCTTTTTCATATTAATACACCCTTTTCTCCCCTTCATTCTTCAGATGTACTTATACAAGAAAAGCACATGGATATTTTAAAGTAAGTTACAGGAAAGCTGCCGGACCCAGTTTTTTGTTGTTATTCTATCTGGAAGAGAGTTCAGGTTCAGCTTCCATCTCCCCCCACCCCTGCCCTGCCCTTATTGAGAACAGAACATTTAATTAGGTATATAAGATTTAACAACATCGGGGGTTTTGGGGGGAGGGGGGGAATGAGATTTTCTGGCTGTATAAAGGCCCAAATTCAAATCCTTTTTTACTGAGGGAGACCTAACAGGATTCAAAGTGGGATCATCCAGCAGTATTGAATGGGTGTTTCTAGAATAATTACAGGGAAGCAATTAGATAGTCCTAAAATAATCTGGGCCAAATGGCACAGGAATGAATTTATTCTCAAAAGACCACATGAGTCTGAAGTGTGATAAAACCTATGTTCCAACAAAAGTCATTATAGAGTCTGTGACAAAGGCCAGTGTAGGACAACATTGTAAAATGTACGAAAAGCACCTTGTTAAACTTTTCAGTTCACATGAGTTCAGTTTACAATTCTGCTACTAGGAGAATCACACTAACTATACTGCAAAGATCTGGGATATAAAGCAGTTTATGGTTATCGTAATTTGTATACTTAGCGGGTTTCTTTTATCGTTTTGAAAACAGTTACTTTCTTGTAAGAAAGAGAAAAGAAATTCAGGTGCCCTGGCATTAAGAACAAGAGTTCTGATGATCTTGATTATATTTCATACAATGGTTTCTGTGCTGCCCACTCAGAGGAATGATTGGGGAAGGACTATTTTCATACATCCTCTATACAGCAGATTTATGAAAGTAAGATTCCGACGAACTCTCTGGCTAAACAGCTAAACATCGACTACAGTGGGATTAACTGAACTGAGATACTCCCTGGCACTGCTAGTACCTTAAACTTTCAAATGCTACTTCACATTGTTAAAGTGTTGCTATCATCAACAGACTTCTTTTAAAATATGAGCCTTAGTATATAAAACTAGTTGGTTATTTTATAATTATAGTTATTTAAATTAGCTCCATATTTGGGATCCATGGGAACCTCACCTTTAGTTTTAGGTTGGAGGCAGGTCTACTCTGAAGTGCCACTGGTAGGTGCACTTGGAGTATCCTCTAATCACACTTACAATAGCAGATCCAATTTGCACAATAGACATAGAAATGTTAGAATTTTTGGTTACATTCATCTCGCTGGGGATGGAAGGAGCATTTTTCTCTGCAAGTTTAATCAATTATTTTTAAATTATGTGAATGTGGTGCCCAAACTTTTCCTGTCGCGCCCCCCATTACCAGTAACAGAATCAGTCCGCACCCTCTCTCCATTACTGCACAGCCAAGGCTTCCTCAGCAGCAGAAATTGGGCTGAGGGTGGAGCTGAGGGTGGGAGGAAAATGGGGATGGGGGAGGAGCTGGTACTAGAGGCAGAGCTGGCCTGGAGTTGGAGTGGAGCTGCAGCTGGAGCTGGGCTGATGGCAGAGCAGGGCTGGAAGTGTGATGCTCCCTTCCCACCCCCTGGGGTGGAGGGAGGCTGGCTCACGCCCCGTCACGTGTCCCTCTGAACGTTCGGGGGGGTACATCCCACAGTTTGGGGACCACCGGTCTAAGACATAGCAAGAAGATGAATCAGAGGACTGGGGTATAATAGGCAGCATCCAGACTCCACAATATCTACCATACAAAGACTAAAGCAAAATAGACCCCAGAACTTTTAAAAAAAAATGCAGTACAACTATAACCAAGCACTTTCTAACGCTAGGACAGGGAAATCATTTACCCTACCAAAAAATACCACAAACACAGGCACCGAGGACAGTGGTCAAGTACCAAATAACATGGAGGCCAGAGGTTATGTGGTTTGGTTTGGTTTTTTAGTTACCATACAACAAGAATGGGTCTGCGACCCAATTTACATAAAGGAAACATTAAACTAAAGAGATATTCCTAGCGCTTACACATGAGAGATCCTGGAGTGGCTTAGCACCTCAGTTCAATCAACAGCTGCTTTCGGAGGTAATGAATTATCTACCTACGCATCTCAGATTTATGACTTGTTAACACTTTATATGTCAATGGTAGAGCTGGAAATAGAAACTCAAGGCTCTTAATTTACCATCTGGTATCCTAGCCAGAGGATCACTCTTCTTCCCAGGCAAGATGTATATGTGAGATATAATTGCACACTCTCTACACACATGGCAGTGATATCCATATGATAAACTGCAGAGCCTTATGATAAATTAAAATGGATATATACGATGGGGAAGATTCTCAACTCTGCTCCGGCCCTTTTATGCCAGATAAAAGGGTTGCAGTGGTATATAGGGGCCCTAAAAGCCTGGATTTGGCTGTCAGAGAAATACCCTGGTGCAGACACTGTGAAGCCCCTTAGACCATCTTACAAACTTTGGCATACAGGATGTGCCAGGGTCGCAGAATGCAGCACTACGGACATTCTGAACAATGCAGCAGTCCTCAGGGCAGGCCCAGAAGGCTGCTGCAACTTCTGACATGCTCTCGGGGCTTACTAAGTTAAACCAGGGGCTTCCTAGCCCCCAAAGCAGCGCAGGGTCAAGAAGGCACAATACCATATTAGTATCTTCCTCCCCTGCTCTTACTGGACTGAAAGTTCTTTGCTGTGCTTCTTAGAGATGAGTACAAAACCTTACCAAATATTTATTTATATTATTATTATAGGTGGTCTGGTAGCACTACCTTTTATTAAGGTTGCCTGACATATCCCATTTTAAGTCTTTGTTTTTAGATGCTTATAACTTTGCCAAACTAACAGTTTGGGCTGAAATTTTCCATGCTATGTGTCTGCCTCCAGCTGGATTTTTTTAGAAAATGTCAGCCAAAATGGTTCAGCCATTTCTGAGAATGAGGCTAGAGAAAAATACATGTTTTGGCCCATGTTAAAAAATTTTGGTGACCTTTTCTTTGAAAAGCTGCAAGCCCCCAAGCTTTGGATCAGGGACTTGAAATTTGGCAGGGGCGTGTGGCTTTTACCACCCATGTGAAAATCTGTCCAAATTTGGCCAAGTTATAAGTCTCTGAAAAAATCACAGTTTACACCTGCTGAGCAGAAACTTGCTAGAGCTTTGCAGATAAAAGCACTGAAGATTCCATCTGCACTGAGCATGCTCCAACCTGGTGCGGAACAGTACTTTCCCTGCAATTGCTGCTAATGGGCTGCTGCGAGCTGGGCTGGGCCCAGGCATCGGAACTGAGAGTAGCAGGCTGCCTCTCCTATGCTCTCAGTGACCCTGCTGCTGGCAGAGCCCAACCGGTGGGCAGGAGGAAGGGGCCTGACTTTAATACAGAGGGGATAAGAGGTGGACTGAAGGGGGGGTCACCAAATTGGCACAAGGAATTGAAGGATGGGGGGAGATACGACTGGGACTGGGAGTTGGGGGAGACAAAATGGGGTGGGTGGAGCAAGGGAAGAGAGGGACTTGCTAGGCAGGGAGATTCAAACTGGAAGCTGGGTAGGGGGAGAGGATTGATAGATTTTAAGGCAAGAAGGAACCATTATATCATTTAGTCTAACATCAAAGCACTGGGACTGGCTGGGCAAGGGCACTGGGACTGGGAGCCAGAGAAGGAAATAGAGGGTGGGAGGAAGAGACTGGGATCAGACGAGAAGCCAGCAAGGGAGAGTGGGACTGGCTGGGCAAGAAGATTGGGAACCAGTAGGGGAGAGAGGGGTGAAGGGAACACAGATTTTATGAGGAGCCAGGGTGCAGGGGGAGAACTGGGCAAAGAGACTGTGACAAAGAACCAGGGGGACAAAAGGAGGAAGAGACTAGACAAGGAGGAAGAATGGGCCTGGGAGCCAGCAGAGATAGAGACTGTTGGCCGGGGAAGGGGTGACTGGAGGCCAACTAGAAAGAAGAGAGACAGAATGTATGAAGAGTAGTAGTTGGGGAACTGGGACTGACTGGGCAAGGAGACTTGGGTCAGGGACCTGGGAAGGCCCTAGAACAGATGGGCATGGAGACAGACTGGGAGCAGGGGAAAGGAGGAAGAGAGAAATAGATTGGAGGGGATGGAACAGAAAGGCTCACACTTGCAGGGAATTGGCAGAAGAATCTGTGCCCACTGGAGCACATTCCTCCAGGACCTGGAATGGAACCCATGAATTCTGAATCTCCTCATTCCTCTGCTGTCCACAAATATCTGTGAAACTCAATGGCAAAATGTCCAATACCCCTCTAATGCTATTCCAAATAAAGAATGACAACCTGCTACTGCTATCAGTTATTCCATTAGCTCAGGTGGTAAAGGCCCGAGTGGTGGATCTAAAGGTTCTGACCCTGCTGACGACCTACGTCAGTGTCAATATGAAGCCACATGATGAAATTTTTGGTTTTTCAGTTTGCTGGTTTAAAAACCTAGGCTATGTTAAAAACTATGTTAAAATAACATATTACAGTTGCAAAGTCACACACTCAAAAGTTTGGAAACGCCAGAATTAAGGTTGCCTGTGCCTTTGACAGTCTCTAATTACATGATCATGCACAATTTTTATTTATTTATTTATTTATTTATTTACACAGGACCCCCTCTTCATTCAGTACACAGAATGGATGGCCTTTCTTAATAAGCAGATATACTTTATGAAGTAAAGTCAATGTGAGAAATTGCACAGGCATGTATTTTAATCACATACCTATGCCAGCTTCACCTATCCACTAATCCATCTGCCTGGGACCTATTCTAACACTCCAGACCTCTAAGTAACTTCAAACAACTGATATTTATTTGTGAAATTATCCCAGCAATGTTTCCTTCCTTCTGGCCCTCAAAACCACAGCTCCTGGAGGCCCAGGAAAAGCAAGATTCAGTCCTGGACCAGCGACAAAATTTCTATATATAAAAACATAATACATTTGAAGTGTGATATCTCATGCTCCTGCAGGGCTAGAAATGGAAGCTTTACATCTTTGAAAAGGGAATTCCTAGATTTTCATTGGTGCTCATCACTTGTTTCCAGTTCTGGAAGGTCCAGAAATATTGATCTTTGAAGTGGACATTTTCAGATATTAAAAGGTACTTTAGGACACTTTCAGAAGTTTTTATGGCTCCCTCTGAGCCCCACAGAGTTGAGCGAGAGTAACTAAGGCATCTGGCTTTACAGGCTCAGGAATATGAAAAATTATCTGAACATATTTTGTTAAAATTCCCTAAAATATTTGTAAAATGTGACACACACACACTATATGAAGATGTGGTGTAGTATAAAGGTTTTGTCAGCACTGGTTTGGGATGACAATGTGTCTTTGCCACTTGTGATTAATATGGCTTTCCCAAACTCATGCCTCAATAAAACTTTACATCACACAATCCTGTATGCACATTCTCTCACTCCCTTTCCTCTCCTCATTCTCCACATTTTTATATAGAAATATATAAAATTGACCCAGCGTGTACATAATCCCACACAATCCCAGGTTCACTATCAACTATTATTTTAAAATTCAGTAGTCTTTTTCCTTTTAAAATATCTCACATTAGAATTTGTACATCACATGTTGGAGTTTTGTGTATTGAGTGAAAGACAAGATTTTTATAAGATTTTTTTGTGTAGTTCAGTTCAGCTCCTTTCCATAAATAGACCATCTCTCAATTATCATAATCTTTTATTCATCTGGGAGTATAAAATGCACCGATCAAACAGTACTAATTAAAAGAGAGACAGGAATTGAGAAAAAGCAGAAGGGGCTATTCCTGGGAGGCTTTTTAACAGAGTTAGATATCAAGATACTTGGATGAAGAGAATGGTTAGGTTAGCCCAATAAATACATTGGTCAATTTAATTCTGTAGTATGCTACCTTAGTCTCAAACATATTAACTGCTGTTATAGCAAAAATAGCTTGTACTGGCATTAGAATATAATAGTCTTGCTAGAAATGAGCACAAACCAAAACCTCAGATCTGAACAGCCCTGAACTTCGGAGAATTCAAACCTGACTATGAATTGTGTGTGGATTGGTCCCAAGTAAAACTGACAAATTCAAATTAGATCCATTTTTTTTTTTTAAACAGTGAGGGTGATTAACCAATGTAACTAACTACCAAGGAAAGTGGTTGATATCCATTTCTTGATGTCTTCAGATCAACAGCAGATGCCTTTCTGGAAAATATGCTTTAACCAAACAGAAATTATGCTTTAGCTAAACACAAGTGGGCTCAATACAGGGGTAACTGAGTGAAATGTAATGGCCTATAACATAGAGGTCAAACTAGATAATCTAATGGACCCTTCTGGCCTTAAACTTGATGACTCTATGAAAAACTACAGTATTGCCAAGGTACCATTTACAGGTACTTTTACTGCATATCTGGAAGCACATTCCTCTTCTATGGTAAATGGGATTATTTTGTAGACCAGTAGACACAGGGCCAAATTCAGAGTCTGTCTCTAAACAAGTCAGTTGAGGGTGTCTGTCTAAATTGAAGTAAGTTGTGCCTTTCTCCAGCCCTCTCAGCCTGTACAATCCATTCACACACTCTCTCTAGGCTCTCTTAGAGCTACTTATACTCAGACCCACCTACCATCTTGTAACTTATATCACCCACTGCACATCATCTCTGAATTTGGCCCAATAGAGTAACTAAATGTAAGTGCAATTTAAGGAATTTAGGATGGTATACACTGAGGAGCTTGAAGGGGAGGAGGGCGTTGGAAAAGAAAACAACAGAGGATGTAACAATCTATATGTGAAAGCAGGACCGCACCTTACTTTAATTCACACCGTCTCACCACTGCTTCCTGCTACTCGGTTTGTATTTACACCAGCTCTTCCTTAGAGATTAGTAAACTGGTCTGAGAAAGTAACCTATACCACCCTTATATATCATATGTGAATTTCACCTGCAGTGTACAATGCACCACAAGAATGCTGTGAAAGTAAACACTGTCACTGCAAAACATGGCCTCATCTGGAGTAATGTACAAGTACTGGTCACTCATTCTCAAAAAGGATATTGCAGGATTACAGGGGGTTCAGAGAGGAGTGACAAGAACGATCAAGAGCATGTGAAAAAAAGAGAAATTGTAAAAATTAGGATTGTTTAACTTCATGAAGAAGAAGAGGAGACATGGTTAAACTACCTCGATATAACACGACCCGATATAACATGAATTCAGATATAACGCGGTAAAGCAGTGATCCGGGCGGGAGGGCTGCGCAATCCGGTGGATCAAAGCAAGTTCAGTATAACGCGGTTTCACCTATAATGCGGTAAGATTTTTTGGCTCCCGAGGACAGCGTTATATCGAGGTAGAGGTGTATATAAAACAAGAAATGGCCTAGAGAAGGTTGAATGGGAACGTCTGTTCTCCCTGTCTCATAATACAAGAGCAAAGGAACATTTAACAAAATGCAAAGGTCAGAAATTCAAAACAGATAAATGAAAATATGTTTTCACACAATGCATAATTAGACAGTGGAATTCTTTGCCACAGGAAGTCACTGAGGCAAGGAACTTAGCACGATTCAAAGATATTTGAATATTTATATGGAAATCAAGAAAAGAACTATAATTAGTAAGAAACATTTTGGAAGGGATATTAAGACAATCTCTAACTATCAGAACTTAGAATGGGACCTAATGTGGGGAACAAATACCACCACATCTGCTTACAGTGGGGTTTCCTCAACTTTTCTCTGGCACATCTGGTGCTCGCTTCTGGCAGAGAAGGATAGCAGACTAGATGGGCTTTCGGTCTGATCTAGTGTGGCAATTCCTACATTCCAAAGAACTTTGCAAAATACAAAATTATAATACTAATAGTTTAAAAGAGCTAATTGCATATGTAGATACTGTTTCATGCTTGTCCATTTTTCAGAACAAAAAAAGAAGATAATATGCAGAGTTCAAAGGGGTCAGGTAACACCTGGTCAGACTCAGAGAAAGGTTACCATCCAGCTAAAAGCCTAAGTTAATTTTTATTTTTTTCCTGTAAACATTCATTATACTATTAGATCTGATACAAAACAATTAATAATGCAACATTTCTTCAAAAAAAAAAAAAAAAGACCCACAGTCCTTTACTCTGCCTGAGTTTTTCTTCATTCTTTTCCTTTTCTCTCTCTATTTTCTTCACTCTCTTTTTTCTGCTACATACTGATACTTTTAGTCTGTCTCAATCTGTTTGCTCTTTCCAAAACAAAAACAAAACAAAACAAAAAAAACCCACAGGTCCCTTTTGCCTCAAGACATTAGGGTAAATCCTTGAGTGCCCGATGGTCAGTTTGTCCCACTGTGATGGAGTACTGTAAATTTCAAAGCTTATCAAGGAGCCTCTTGAAGTTGCATGCAGAAGACAAAGACTCTGTATTCCACAGAGTGTTTCTGCCTGTGGCATAGGTGAGTTGGAGGTGTGGTTTGCAACAAAAAAAAAAGGGGGGGGTCGCGCGGGTGTGTCTGTCCACTGGAAGTTACCCAGACCATGGTGTGCATACTCAGTGTCATTCAATATTTCTTATAGGCATAAAGCTGGAGCACCCTCTAGTTCTTCTGGAAGGCTCTTTTCTACTTCTACTTTCCTTATTTTTACATGATTCTGTGGCAGTGAGATTCTGAATGGCTGGTATTGGGAACCATAAGAAATCTAATTATAAAAAATAAACAGATGACAATCCTGCACTTATTATTATTTATTTGTATTACTGTAGTGCCTCTTGCTAAATATTTTATATTTTGCTCTCATGCTGCTTCCATTAGCTGGGCGTTGGGATTGCTTCATTCCATTAGAAGGTATTGATTTGATTTATCAAGCTGATGATTTTACTTAGTAAAGAATCAGCAAATATTACTAAAAAGTTCAAGTGATTACACTGGAGACAGAGTTAAGAAGCTTTGGTTTAAGATTGCAAAACGAAAACTGAGGGCATGGAGATAAATGACTGAGAGTACCACTCTCATTCTTAATGAGAATACCCTGGCTGTAAACCACTGAGAAACTGAATGGATGATCTGAAATTTAAGACCAAATTCTGAAATAGCAAGCTGGTCTGAGGTTTTAAAGACAAGAGGGCATGCAGTACTGATCACCTCCTTTTCATCTCCAACAGATAATCAAGATGTAGAGGGGAGGGTATCTCTTTTTAACTCCTCTACAGGCGTGGCACCTCAAATTCCAAGATAAGCCAATTAGCCATTACCTGAATGGTAACTGTAGACCAGGAAGGGCAGTTTTGGTATTCATTTCAAAACTGCCCCTCATGGTCTACAGTGGGTGTATGTGATCAATTAAAAAAATCATAATAAAAAACACACTTGCAAAACTATAAATAATCCTCCCCACTTCAGTGAATGCCAGAGGTAATCTGAGAGAGACAAGCTGGGTGAGGTAATATCTTTTATTCAACCAACTTCTGTTGGTGAAAGAGAAAAGCTCCTGAGAGCACTTCTTCATATATAATTTGTGTTGTCCTTCAGGACCGAACTCAAGCCCATTTTGGTAGGGTTACCATTCGTCCGGATTCCCCCGGACATGTCCGGATTTTAGAGCTAAAAATAGCATCCGGGGGGAATTTCTAAATGTCCGGACTTCCCCCCGGGCTCCGACAGCCAGAGACAGCCCCTCCTTCCCCCTGCAGCAGAGATCGCTCCCTCCCTGCATTTGCAGATCACCAGCCAGCCGTTCGCACCGGCAGTCTGGAGCTCCTCCCCCTGCTCCTCCTCCCCGGCACGCTGGTCTGAGCAGCAGAGTAAGGGGGGGCCAGGGGGTCGGAGAAGGGGCAGGGAGGTTCTGGAGGGAGCAGTCAAGAGACGGGGGAGGGGTCGGGCGTTCGGGGGGGGCTTTCTGGGGGTGGGGGGGTGGATAAGGTTTTGGGCAGTCAGGGTACAGGTAGGGGGTAGGATCCTGGGGGGGGGCAGTTAGGGTGGGGGGGTCTCAGGAGGGGGCAGTTAGGGGACAAGGAACAGGGAGGCTCTCTTAATGGCTCTCCATGCGCCTCTGGACCCTCTCAGCTGTCGGGCTTGGACGGAAACATTGCCTGAGGGTAGTGAGAGAATGGGTTATCGGTGAGGTGGGGGTGGGCGTGAGCCCGGTCAATAGGGGCAACCCCTACCAAGATCTGAGCCTTTTCTCACACGCCCGTTAGAGCTCGACATTATGCTGTTTGGGACCCCTCTTTGAGGAAAGCCTCTGGATTGCAAGTCCAACCGCTACCTCCTCGTGGTGAGAGCCGGTAACTGGCTTGGATAGCCAGGCGGATTGCGGAGGACGAACCCACATCCCACATTCAGTGGGGTGTGGGACGGGGTTGGGCAGCCCCATATGGTGCCACATGGATGCCCCCCTGGTAAGGGTAGCCTCCCCCAGGTAAGGGTTGACTCCCCCTGGTAAGGGTTAGATTCCCCCTGGTAAGGGTAGTCTCCCCCAGGCACGGGTTAGTTTCCCCCTGGAAAGGGTAAGTTTCCCCCAGGTACGGGTTAGTTTCCCCCTGGAAAGGGTTAGTTTCCCCCTGAGAAGGGTAAATCTTTTAGCTATGGAAAAAAGTAATTTATATTTTTATACCGGATTGGCGCTGGACCGGGTTAATAACGCCCCCGCTGTTGGCTTTGATGCCCCGGCTGACAGTGTTAAATATATTAGGGGTGTGATCAGGGTCGCTGGACCAATGGATAAAATGGTGTGGACTATAATGAAGTCTCATGAGCATGAGAGTGAGAATCAAGTCCTCCCAGTGGAGCATGGAGAGGAGGTAGAGGAGAATGTTTGTGATGATCATGGTGAGGAGATTTTATCTATCTTACCGATGGTTTTTACAAGGGACACTTTTAATGATTTAACTATGGAAAGTTTCAATCCAGATTTTAAGTATTTAAGTACATTTGATGATCCATATGTTAGCGAATCGGGATATCTTAATGCTCATTTAGTTAATGGGTCTAGTTTATTAAATAGTTTTAGACCAAGTACTGATTTTAATAGGGATCGTAATAAGGATCTTAACAGTACTGGTAGTAATATAAATATATTAGAAAGTAGTTCGTGGAAGGATGGGGTTTTTTATTTAGAGTATCCCGTTGATAGTTTTAATTGTCCAATATGTCCCCAGATATTACCAACATTTGGTAAATGGGCCAAACACATTAATGTGGTTCATAAAAGTAAAGCCATACGAGTTGTATGTAGTAAATGTGGAAAATCTTCTCAATATCATAATATAGCTTGCCACTACCCCAAGTGCATACCCAAGAAGGCGGATACCCCAATGAAGAGCCATACGTGCTCGGTCTGTGGGCTTGGTTTTCATACTAGATCTGGATTGAGCCAACACTGTAGACATAGACACCCTGCTGTGAGGAATGAGCAAAGAAAAGAAGATATGGCTGCTAAAAGTAAGATCAAAGAGGGATCGACTAGATCTCGTATATGGACCAAAGATGAGGTTGCGCAGCTTATACAGTTGGAAAGGAAATATATTGGGAAAAGGAATATAAATAAATGTATTGAGAGCGAGATGAGGACCAAAACGAATAAACAAATATCAGATAAAAGACGAGAATTAGCAAAGAAGAAGTTAGTGGTAACAGGAGATAGGGAGGAAGTGACTGAGGTAGAGGACATTAGAGTAAATATATTAGAAATTCCGCCCCCAAGAGAGAGGATTTTCCCACTAAAAGGACATCCAGAAGTGGATTTAGTGGAGAAAATATGTAAACGGGGAAAACAAAGTAAGGAGGGAAGAGAAATAATAAATAGTTTAGGGGAAATTGAAGGATTATTAAAGGAGGATTTAACAAAAGCTCTCGGTTGGGCAATGTTGGAAAAATTATGTTATTCATTAGTAGAGGGAAAGGACCCTAGAAATGAAAGTCAAATAGAGTTGAGGAATAAAGGAAAAGGGAAGATGAGAAAGGAGGGGAGAAGGAAGCAATTTAATGCAATTAGGAGATATGCTACAAAGAAAGCTAAGTATAAATTCTATCAACAATTATTTGATAAGGATAGAAGAAGATTGACTCGCATTATAATGGGAGAGCCAGATAAGGCTAAGTGTGCTATCCCTATGAAAGAAATTGAGGAATACTATGTCAATATTTTGGGAACAATTGGACATGGTAATATGATAGGGTGGCCATCATCCACAGAGAATGCGGATAATGATATATTAATGAGTCCGATCTCTGTGGATGAGATTAGAATAGCTTTAAGAGAAATAAGAAAAGATAGTGCTCCTGGCCCAGATAAAGTAAAAGTGAGCAATTTGTGGGATATTTTTAATTTAGACTCCTTAATACTTACAAAAATTTTTAATATATGGTTTCTAAATAGACAGGTACCAGATGAATTTAAGAAAAATAGAACGATTTTAATACCAAAGACACAAGATGAGGAGGAAATGAAAAAGTTAACATCTTGGAGACCATTGACAATTGGGTCAGTTTGGATTAGAATCTATACCAAAATATTAGCAAAAAGACTGGTGGAAACAGTTAAGATATGTAGTAGACAAAAAGGGTTTATATCCGCCCCTGGGTGTGAGGAAAATATTGCTATATTAGATAATTTGATTAAAGGGGCTAAACGAAATGGGAATGAAATTGCAATAGTGTTCGTAGATCTGGCTAAAGCATTTGATTCTGTGGGACACGGACATATAATAGCCGGGTTGAGAAGATTTGGTATAGATGAACATTTTATAGATATTATTAGGGACCTTTATGATAATTGCACAACTAGGGTATGGGTGGGTGATGAAGCTACTGAGTCTATTTTAATTAGGAGGGGGGTCAAGCAGGGTGACCCGTTGTCCCCAATTTTGTTTAATATTGCTATGGATCCCCTTTTAACTAGATTAGAAGTAGAAGGAAGTGGTTTTTATGTTAAGGGTAATGGTGTCACGTCATTGGCTTTTGCCGATGATGTGGCAATTTTAAGTAGCTCATATAAAGGAATGATTAAAAATTTGGGTATCTTAGAGGAGTTTTGTAAAAATACTAATCTCTCTGTTAATGTGAAGAAAACGAAAGGCTTTCATATTTTAACTAAACATAAAACCTATGTAGTTAATCCTAAGGATAATTGGCAGATAGGGTCAGAGGAGATTGAATATGTTCAACCAGGGGATTTTGAAAAATATTTAGGGGCTAGAATAGATCCCTGGATAGGTGTAGGGGGACTGGTACTTAAAGAAAAATTGAAAGATTGGAGTGAGAATTTAATTAAGGCCCCATTAAAACTGGCCCAAAAAATATTAATTTTACAGACATATATCTTACCGAAGCTATTTTATAATCTTCTTTTAATAGAACCCCCTTTTAATCTTTTAGACGATCTTGATGTGTTAGTTAGAAAAATAGTTAAAGAGATTTTACATTTACCTTAGTGTATCACAGATGGGATATTTTATTCTAGAGGTAGGGATGGTGGTTTAGCTCTCACTAAGTTTAGTGTGCAAATCCCAAATATGTTAATTCGTAAATGGAGGAGACATATTGTCTCGAGAGATGATTGGATGGACCTATCTTATCTATATGCAGGAGAAAATCTTGTGGATAAAATATTGTCATTTAGTGCAGTAACATCTCATCCCAAGAAATGGAGGGAAGAGGAATTTTTAAGATGGTCGGAACTGAAATGTCAGGGAATAGGGATAAAATATTTTAAAAATGATTTAATTAGTAATTCGATTTTTAGAAACTCTAGTAAAGTTAAATCGTCAGCGTATATCGCAGCATTGCAGCTTAGGGCAAATATTTATCCTACTAGGGAGACATTAGCAAGAGGAAGAGGAGGTGTGAATGCTCTTTGTAGATGGTGCGGTAAAGTGCGGGAGACTGTTCCCCATATCTCAGGACAATGTTATAAGACTAAGAATGCTAGGATAAAAAGGCATAATAGAGTAGTGTCTGCAGTTGTAGATAAGGTTGGTAAATTAGGGTGGAAGGCAATGATAGAGCCCCATTTGAGAAATAGTAAGGGTGAGTTAAGAAAGCCGGATATTATATTTATAAAAGGAGATACAGCAGTGGTGGTTGATGTTACAGTGCGATGGGAGGATAATGCCGGAAGTTTGGAACAAGCCCACAGTGAGAAGGTGGCTTATTATCTTGAGTTAGAGGAAGAAATTAAAAACTTAACGGGAGGTAAAAATATTCACTTCTTTGGTTTTGTGCTTGGGGCGCGTGGCAAGTGGAGTGAAGGTAATAATGATTTGTTACAATTATTGGGAATGGACAGAAGTAAAAATTTTAAGGAGAGTATATGTAGACTTGTTTTATATTCCACTATTGGTATGATGGCTATATTCAGTGACAGGTAAAGATCCCGGAGTTTCCATTCCGTGTATCTTGCCAAAACTAAATTTTAGCTATTTTGGTTTCCATGCTCTAAATTTTCAAATTTTTAATATTGTTTTGAACATTAACTTATTTAGTGTTATTTAATATCTGTCCTTCAATAGAATGGTTTTAATTATATAATAAATACTTATTAATGGATGAAATTCCAATTTAAATTATTAGTTTATTTTTTTTTTTAACTACTGGATGTGGATGCGGACTGGCCGCGTATAATAACCAGGAAAGGGCAGGTAGTCACGCCTGTACATAAATAGGGGGTGGAGTCCTGGGGGGCAGTTAGGGGCAGGGGTCCCAGGAGGGGGCAGTCAGGGGACAAGGAGCAGGGGGAGGGCTGGGGTTCTGAGGGGGGCGGTGAGTGGAAGGGGCGGGGCTAGGGCAGGACGGGGGTGGGGCTAGGGCAGGACGGGGGCGGGGCTCCTCCCGTCCTCTTTTTTCCGTGCTGAAATATGGTAACCCTAGTTTTGGTTTCTTTTTTAATTGCACATGACCTCAGTGTAATCACTGTATATGGAGAAGAAAGGACAACATTTTATTTTCCTTTTTGTCCTGCCCTGTGCTTTATTTGGGTCACACTGAAATTTGATAAATACGTCTTTTAATCTTCTTTAATTAAAATGAAGAGATGCTTTTGGGCAGCTCTGAATATTGAAAAAAAATAACATTGTTATTAACTAGGAAGGTCTGATTCAGTATATGGAAGACATTTAAGGCCCAAGTAAAGGCCATCTGACCCAACATGCTTGCTTACACTTTTTATACTGCTCTTAATTCCACCAGCCTTCTTAATCCCTTCCCTTCTCCAGAAACAAATCTCAGCAGTTCTTCCTGAACAAGCAATTGAAAACTTATTCCACGGATTTATTAGCGCTTGCATGAAATTATTTTTTTTCCAAGTTCCTGATTTTCTTTTTGTCTCCTAATTTTTATATGATGTCTCCTTCATCAGACTAAAGAATGTAGAGGATAACCAGATTCAAGGAATTTAATTGAAGGAGGTTCTTGTGGTTAAAGCATTGGACTGAGTCAGAATACTCCTGACTATGCCACTCTCAGCAAGTCACTTCACATCCAATTAGCCACCTTAACTCACAATAAATAGTACCTTACTTCACTGATATCGGATTACTGCAGAGTACGGATTTCTTATTAATTGCAGAGTATGGCAATGGTGACAGATTTTGGCCCTTACTTCCTATGCACCTCAATTTCTTCATCTATAAATTGGTGACGTTGCAAGGCTTATCAAGTTTTATAAGGCGCTTTGAGAGCTCCACTGGAAGACACTATACAAGGGTGAAGTATTTTTATTGCTTCAGAAGACAATTTTAGTCAAATAAAAAAAGAGGTTAAGGTCAAACGTTTATTAAAGCAAGGGTATTTTTTTAAACATGTTAGACAACAGACTGAGAGGCTGTTCAACTGGCTGTGTCTCTTTCTGCATGTTTATATGTGTTCCGAAATTAAATCTAGTTTTGGAGATGACAAGATTAAGATTTCAAGGAACTGCTGCTCTCCAGAGTTACTGATTTTTCACTTGCAAGTTGAGCGACTCCAGCTCTGAGGAATGGCCCTAATAAAATTCAGTTTAATAGGCCTTCAAATGCATGGCAGCCACTAACATTTGTACTGCCTGCTGCTAGCAAAATATTAATATTTGATGTTACAGCATTTTCATTTTAGAAGTCTATTAAGCTTGTGTCTTCAGTGTTTCTGGGTTTTGTCATGGAACAGCATTCTTTAAGCTTTACACAGACTAAAAGAGTTGCTGATAGACTGATTTTAAAATATGTTTATCTGCACATAGTGATCCTTGTCAAAGAGACATGAGCCTTTTTGTATTTTTTGTTTCTACCTTTCTAGGACAGCTTAGTTTCCCCCATAATCCAAGCAGAAACTCTACAACAGTATTTCTAGTTGACTGGGTATCTTATTTCAACCAATAAGAATACCCAGCTGATCACCTGTCAGCTCTCCAGTGCTAGGCATACAGTCCAGCAAGCATTCTGATACCCCGAATAGATTCCTGTTGATATTTGCCATCACAACATTGCTTTTTCAGTCCCCTAATTTGGAAAAAGACAAGTTATTCTAAAACATGTTCTACTCTCTTGAATCCACCCTTCTTCCAGAATGGTTAAGGATCAACAATCTCATTATAGGTTAGAGCAGAGGTGGGCAAACTTTTTGGCCTGAGGGCCGCATCAGGTTTTGTAAATTGTATGGAGGGCCGGTTAGGGGAGTGGGTCTTGGCCCAGACCCCACTTCCTATCTGCCCCCCCGGGACTCCTGCCCCATCCAACCCCCCCTATTCCCTGACAGCCCCCCCAGGACTCCTGCCCAATCCAACCCCCCCTTATCCCTGTCCTGACTGCCCCCGGAACCCCTGCCTGCCCCCTGCTGCCCCATCCAACCCCCCTCCTTCCTGACTGCCCCCCCCCGGACCCCTGCCCCCATTCAACCCCCTATTTCCCTCCCCGACCGCCCCAACACCTATCCACACCCCCGCCCCCTGACCACCACCTCGAACTCCCCTGCCCTCTATCCAACCCCACCTGCTCTCTGCCCCTTATCGCGCTGCCTGGAGCCGGGCCACACCGCTGCCGCTGCCACCACGCAGCACAGAGACCAGGTCAGAGCCACTCTGCAGCTGCGCTGCCCCAGGAGCTCACCACCCTGCCGCCCAGAGCATTGCACCGGAGGCGGAGCGAGCAAGCTGAGGCTGTGAGGGAGGAGGAACTGCGGGAGAGGGGGCAGGGCTAGCCTCCTGGGCTGGGAGCTGGGCAGGATGGTCCCACGGGCTGGATGTGGCCCGCAGGCCATAGTTTGCCCACCTCTGGGTTAGAGTAAATAAAAAATAAATAAATATATGGAGATATACCTATCTCATAGAACTGGAAGGGACCCCGAAAGGTCATTGAGTCCAGTCCCCTGCCTTCACTAGCAGGACCAAATACTGATTTTGCCCCAGATCCCTAAATGGCCCCCTCAAGGACTGAACTCACAACGCTGGGTTTAGCAGGCCAATGCTCAAACCACTGAGCTATCCCTCCCTGCCAAGGAGGTACACTGACAGGAGATCAGCTGAAAATTTTTTGGGTAAAGGGAAGAATTATTTGGAGTCAATCATCTTTGCATTTTATAGAAGAAAATCCAGTATCAGCGGTGGCCTGTGTTTCTGTGTTGGGTTGGCAGCTTTTTGCATTACTTGGCAGTGACATTGGCTTTGGAAGAAATGTAAGACTCCAGCTCCTTAGGCTGGTGGAATTTTGCTGCAATGTTCAATCATTTGTGTGGTTTTGTCTAATGCCTTCTTTTCCTTTTTTTAATAACAACAGTCATGGTTAATAACTGTGATTGTTTTACGTGGATTTGGGAGGAGGGATAGCTCAGTGGTTTGAGCACTGGCCTGCTAAACCCAGGGTTGTGAGCCCAATCCTTGAAGGGGCCACTTAGGGATCTGGGGCAAAAATCAGTACTTGGTCCTGCTAGTGAAGGCAGGAGGCTGGACTCAATGACCTTTCAGGGTCCCTTCCAGCTCTATGAGATAATATATGGAGATATACCTAAGACATGTAAAAGAATGCCCGTGATTAAATAGTGAGAACCACACCCCTGAGCTGGTGGTCAGAGAAACAATTAGTAGAGCCAGCCTACCATTTCTTGTTCTTCTAAACTAAATATTTTTAGTAAATTCAAAAATAAAATTATCTGCCATCCAACAATTTAAAACTAACCCTTTTGACCCTACATTCATGATTTGTGTCAAGCTGTATTTGGATGGAAATTGGAATTCAATTAAAAATGCATAAAACAGCATTTTAAATTGTTATTAGTTTAAAAATACCTACTTTAATTGTGCTGGATACAGCAGAAAAAAAAGTTTATCAAAACATATAAACATTGAAAACTAATTGATTTATTAAACAAAAGGAGCATTATCTGTAGGTCATGAAATGAATTGCTTGTTGCTGGTCACCATGTCTTTCAAGATTTTAGGCCTAGTAGATCAGATTCTGTCACACCCCATTTGTATTCACAGATCAGAGGATGAAAACAAGCTTTCCTGTCTTTTCAGCACCCAATTGGTTTCTCAAGTTTGAATTATCTAGTCATAGAACTGAACTGGTTCAATATACTGAAAAAAAAAATTCTCTTTGTTCCTGCACTTTATATTTATAAAAAAATATTCTCTCTGCTCTTTAGCACTTCAACAAACTAGGAACCGAGGTTCTTTACCAGTGACTTCCAACAGTTCAGAAGTCTGATTTTCTTTAAAACTTCAGCAGTAAACAAGTATTAACTGAATATTGTTTTTTTTTATTTAATTGAAATGATTTTATTAGATTATAGTAAATTCATCAAGATTAAGGAAAAAGAGTCCAACCCAAGAAAACTGGCAGGATGTCATAAAGGAACACATGTTATGGGTTTCAGAGTGGTAGCCGTCTTAGTCTGTATCAGCAAAAACAACGAGGAGTCTCTGTGGCACCTTAGAGACTAACACATTTATTTGGGCATAAGCTTTGGTGGGCTAGAACCCACGAAAGCAAATACATTTGTTAGTCTCTAAGGTGCCACAAGGACTCCTCGTTGTTTATGTTATGGGTTGTGATAGAGGATATAGCATTGAAGAGCACTTTGGAGGGAGAGGACTGGTACAGTGGACCCCATCTGATGGGATAAATACAAGGAAGAAGAGTAATTTTATGCCTTAGCATAGATTGTTATAATTTAAAATTTAATTTAAAATAACTTTTTTTAAAGTATTTAATTTAATTTAAAAAATCTTGTTTTAATCACTGATTTTAATCCATCTATTTCTATATCAGCCATCATCATAATATCTAAGCACTTCCCACATAAACTACATGGGCATAGCAAGATTTCTAGTGGACTTCAGGAAGCTTTCTTCTCGTCTCCTTTCCTGTGTTGTAAGTACTTCTTTTCTTTTTCCTTCTCTATTTCATTTATTAACTTAATTTATTCTAAACGCTCTGGTTATGTGGGGAGGCTCTCTCATTAGACAGTACTGTCACTTCACAGTTGCCTCTCATTGAATGACATTTTCAAAATAATAATACATAGCACATAAACATACTCCTTGAATATATGAATGTTCTGCCATGACTAATATAACCCAGAATCTGTTTAAATATGCAAATTTATAAATTAACTGACAATACCCTTTTTCTTAGTGCCCTTGAACATTCATGTCAGTCAGCAGCACAGATATAAAACTGCTGATCTCCTACCTCAACAGAAGCAAAGAATACCCCTAAGATGCATGAAAGCTGCTACTTTCATGATCAGAAAATGCAGTGAACTACATTCAGTATGTGCCCTCAGGCATGGAGGAATGAAAAACTTATACTGTAAAATAAAAACAAACCACACCAAAAAAAAAAAAGATCTAATCCCTTCACATAAAGGATATTGTTGGGAAAAGATCAGAAGACAGGGCCTGCTTTGAAAGCTATAGAACCACCTTTCATTAATTTTACAACATAATATCGCCCAGTCACACATTTTCCTACATCACAGGTTAACAACTATTCAACATGTCAAAGTAAAGCTACATTAATAAACAGATTAAAAACAGAGATCTGGAGTTAAACAAAGAGTTCATTTTCTTTCAATATGTTTAAAGAGTCGCCGTCAATTAAAAACATGTTTGTCTAATTTATTTTTAATGTAAATTGTTACTAGAATACTATGACTGAAAGACAATTTTTTTTCATGTTTTTATAAATTTATTTACTTTGTGCACTTGGCATTTTTCCATAGTCAGTTTAACTATTTCCTCTAGGTAGGTAGATAGATCACTATTTCTGTGGGTCTTTCACACCACAACAGGGAACAGCTTGTTTTTTGTTTTTTTTAAACACGGAAATGTGGTTGTAGGTGTAGCATCTCAGACTATTTTTAACCCAATTGGTGTAACTGATCAGGTTTCAAGATGGTGTCCCTTTAAAATACAATTTATAATCAGAATTTCACTCCTTTCCAAACCAGTCAACATAAATCAAACCCAAACAAAACCCTTCGAGGAAGGCTGGACAACACAATGATTATTTGACAGATGCCTGGTGAGCTAAAAACAGTCCCATGTTATTATTATTTATAATAAAGGAACAGTTTTGTTCCTTTATTATAAATATATCTGCATTGCGCCTAAAAGATTCTAACCTGTGTTAAGTCTTGACCTTGAATACTTTATAAATGTGATTATGACAGTCAGATCAGTGTTAACACAGGAAAGGAATTCTGCAAGATACTCAACAGACTATGGAATAGACAAAAAATAGAGAACAAGAGAAGAAAAAGAGGGGAGATGGAGAGAAGAGCTAAAGAGAAGGAAAGAGGAATAGCATAAAAGGGATGGGAATGGATCAACAGGACATGGTGAGAAAGATGATAGAGGAAGGAAGACATACAGGGGAAACGGAACAAGATAAATGATAGAGAGAAAAAAAGACAGGAGATAGACTGATTATATTTTGCTCTCATTCACTCACAAACGGAGGCTATAAATCAAGCATCCTACCTTCAGTTTGAACCAAGGTAAATGAGACTGCAAAATAAATAAGATCAGTTGTACTCTGTTACTCTGACCAGGCTATAAAGATCTATAAGAGCCACATATAGTTATGAAATGGAAGAATGGCTTTTTCCTTTCTGAGCCCTATAAATCACTAGATCTGTTATAAAATTCTACTGCTTCCAAAACCCTAAAATCTAAATCGCTAGATGCTGATGTGCTTAAATTTCAGCTTCTGCTCCCCCTAGTTGCTTTAAGCAGATACATGCTCCTGTCCTGGATACTATTGCTCACTACTTGTATTTAATTGCTATGAGTGAGTGGAAAATTAGATTGTGAGCAATATGGCTTATCCTAGTGACATGTTTTTGAATCTTGTGTATTTACTTTTATTGCTGGAAGATGGATCCAGATTACAAGTGCTTTGGCTCACTTTCTATCTCTATCTTTCTGATAAGTGTTACTTGTGTCCTACATTTTTATATGAGCATTGCACTTCTAAATAGCTTTTGGTTGGTTTGGTCTGGTTATTAGGTGTGATGGGTTATCTGGCTGCCCAATGCTCATGTGTATTTATCATACAATATTTTTATAATCATATGTTTGACATCTTTGCCTCTAGGTGCTACGGCTTAACTTGTAAAATCAAAGGAATAAAACATCTAACAACATTTCTATTTTTTTAAAACTTATAAAGGTATCAAAGAATGTTGCAAATCAAAAATAAATTAGTTTTTGCCACTGTGGAGTCTGCACTCTCTTGCATTTATATTTATATGTAGAGATTATTTGACTCACATAACACTTGTATTTTTCTGTTTTTTAGGATATTTAAGAACTCTCCTAGGTAGGCTTGCCTGAGGCTTTATAACCTAGCTTAGTCCAGATGATATCTGTCCAAGTTTGGGATCTTTCAAGTTGAGAGGTTTACACTGGAAAGGTCAAAGGGTTTATTAGGATTCCTATTATTTACAGATGCTTAGTTCTGTTTTGAAACACAAATACTGTATAAACTATTCAGAATAGGATTTTGTGCATCAGACATAACTGTGTCAGAGATGCACAGAATATGGAGTAAGGGCCAAATGAGGCCCACAGAGTCACAAAATGCTACCCCAAGGTACACTCTCCCTGCAACTACAAGTCAGGACAAAACTAGTTTACTGATGCTATTTTTATTGCTGATAAACTTAAGCAATTCATCTATCAAGGAAGAACTGAAATACTATGGTTGTATGCAAATACCATAGCTGTGTGATTTTTTTTCTTAAAAATTTGAAACACATAGAAATATTTAAGGGAGCAACCCCTCCCATCATAGCAAGTTACCAGTGC
>NW_020664563.1:8915019-8915573 GCF_002925995.2 Terrapene triunguis | reverse complement strand
AAAAAAAAAAGCCGCGATCGGCGGTGGCAGTTCAGCAGGAGGTCCTTTGCTCCTAGAGGGAGTGAGGGACCTGCGGCCCCCGAATTGCCGCAGGTGCCGCCCCTCTCCCTTGGCCACCCCAAGCACCTGCTTGTTCAGCTGGTGCCTGGAGCCGCCCCTGAGTGCAGACCTCAGTATCAAAAAGTTTGGGCTTATCTGACATACATAAAACTTTGCCATCCCTTGTTAATCTTATATGTACCTTCCCCTCACATCAGGTAAAGCTTTCAAAGCAGTTGCTTTACACTGTGGAGCTCATCATCTTTCAAGATTCTAAACTGGCTTATTGAAAACTGTATTTGTTGCTATTTTAGGTGTTCTTTGTATCCTGCCTTATTAGATATATTCATAAGAGAAGTAAGTAATAGAAAGACAACATTCAGTTTGGGATAAGTAATCATTTATATATTTTACTTCCTAAGAACATTGTTTAACACAAATATCCTATTACAATATTATTGTACTAAAATTACACTGGTCTACAATTTTTGAGAAGTCGTCTGCTTCAGAGATAA
>NW_020664563.1:8884309-8914619 GCF_002925995.2 Terrapene triunguis | reverse complement strand
GAAGCATTTTGGCTGTAGAGCAGTGTTATTTAAGTGTTACTGTATGAGATGCATGCAACCAGCATTTTAAGTCAAAATATTTATTTCTGGGAAACAGAGCTGTGATTCAGCAAAGTACTGCACTGCTTTGCAGAACTGGGGCCTAGGTGCCAGGGTAAGAGATTTTGTCCATAGTTCTAAAAGCCTATTGACATCTCTGTTCCCAGTACGCAGAGCAGTACCTACATAAAACACAACACTAATACACAGAGGGCGCTGAAAGGCAGCAAAAATTATTTTAAATGAATGGCCTGTGATTTTCTCATGAATTATGATTTGGAGACTATAAATCAGCCAGTTCCAGCTATGAATAACAGCTTTATAAAAAAAGTTTTCTACAGTAACACAAGCTCTAATGTGGAACATTCAATTACTACTAAATACCCTTAGGTGCCCTGTCTCCACAGCCTTACTTTTTATAATATACAGTACAAAAATACTGTGTTATAGGCAGCACTACCAGTTCCACCAATAGTTAACCTGCCGGACACATCATATTATAACACCCTGGTTTCAGTTGCTTATAACTTTGCCAAACTTCAGCTGTTCAGGCTGAAATTTCCAATGCCGGGTACCTGACTGCCTCAGGTTGAATTTTTATTTGAAAAGTTTCAGCAAAACTGGTTCAGTCATTTTGAAAACAAAATTAAGAAACATAAATTGGTTTGCTCATGTTAAAAAAAAGTCCTTATAACCTTTTCTTTAAGAAGCTATATAGCCAGAGATGTGCCTTTTTCTGCTCCTGTGAAAAAATGCCCAAATTTGGCCAATCTCTCACTTGTTCAGGACAGTTTGGCAGCTAGATTCTCTCAAGAGTCCATCCATGCTAGGAATGCTCAAACCTGGAGCTGAACAGGACATTCCCTGCAACTGTTGCTCCCAGCTGCAGAGGGGTTGCAGTGGTACTGGGGACTGAGAGAAAAGAGACTGTCTTTCCTCTGCTCTCAATGCTTCCCCTGCTGGAACCCAGCAGCGTGGAGAAGGAAACAGACTGACTTGCATGAATAAGGATAAGACCCAGATCAAAGGGCGATAGTACATAGGAGCCAGGGAAGTGGAATTCTGCTCCACATCCCATGCAGGAGGTTCCACTGCCGTATACTGTAGTTGAAAAGGCCTGGGCAGGATTTGCCAATAGGAACCCGAGTTTCAAGGTCATTCAAGTCTTCCACTGAAAATTTTGATTCCTTAAGCAAAAAGTTGTGGGTTTTCCTCCCCCACTCCAATTTGGTGTGTGCAAAATTCTGTAATTTTACTGTGTCTTGCCAACTTTCTTTTGAGAAGGAAGATGTTTTGAGCCCTGTTTCATTCCTCCTCTTTCGTTGCTTAAAGGATCATAGTATTTTCTGAATGTTGCAAACAACTTATTTTATGTTGGTTCTTTTCTGTCAAGGTCTGAGGAAATTCTTATCCCGTTTTTACATGGCCATAGTGCAACTGAAGGGTTCCTCTAGGAACAGAGTAGTGTTCTTTGTTTTTTTTAAAACTTCTTAAGAAATGTTTGCCATGTGATGAAGGACTATAATTTTCTCTTCTATTTCAGTACAGCAAAGCAATCCACAGAATTCAACATCCACCAGCTTGCTGAATGAACTGAAGTAAAACCTTTGAAGTAAATTCTGTTTTTGGTTTCTTTGTCTACAAAACTGCATAAGCTAAGCTTCACTGGTTGGGGTCTGCCAACAGCTAGTGAGCTGGGAGCTCCCAAATAATGAGTCTGCTATCATTTTAAAATAACACTCTTGGTAGAAAACACAAATTACCTAGGGAGGTAATGCAGTTTTTATAGGCTTCTGTGCCTTCCTCTATGACTTTATGTAAAGTTCTCTAGTGTTACCCTAAATCTAAGGGTATGTCTATACTACCCAATGGATTGGTGGGCAGCGATCGATCCAGCGGGGGTCGAATAAATCGACCCCGGAGCGCTTTCCCATCGACTCCTGTACTCCACCGCCACAAGAGGCACAGGCAGAGTCGACGGGGGAGCAGCAGCATTCGACTCACCACAGTGAAGACACCGCAGTGAGTAGATCTAAGTACGTCGACTTCAGCTATGTTATTCACATAGCTGAAATTGTGTAATTTAGATCGATCCTCCCCACAGTGTAGACCAGGCCTTAGAAAGATCCCATTCAACAGTAACCTGACTATAAGTTACCTCCCCCACAACACATTCTGGCCCCAAAATACTAAGACATTTGTCAACCATTGTTCAGATTCCTAAAACTGTTTGGAAAGCTGGCCTTCTGCGTTATCAGCATTGAACAGTTTTGCCTTAAGCATGGACTAAATGTGTTTGGAGGAACAGTATTTAAGCTAGAGATGTGCAAGAGTCCCCAGAAACTGAAACAACTCATTTAGCATTTTTCTTACATTCAACAATTTGTACTTGTCGCACATGGCATGATTTCAAAATATCTTCTTGAACTGTTAAAATAAACTGTGTTACTATTTAGATTTTTAAAGTCTTGGAGAAGTATACTAAGAATACTATGTTATCATATTGTCTTTTGTTTATATGCTGCTGGGTACATTTCAGCGTGGAAGTTAGCAACAAGGGAAGTAATTCCCAAAATTAACAATTCTTGTGCTGAAAATGTTGCCCTAAACTCAAAGTTCAGCGATGGAACATCTACATATTTAAAACAAAGCACTTAAGTCATTACATTGGAATAAATAAGTAGAATGTAACCTTTATTATAACGTAGTTAATGGTCATTTGTAATTTTAATAGTTTTGTAACAAATAAGGTATTTCTCAATAGACCTGTACATTTATAGTAGCCCTGTCAACATCATTAGGCCCAAAATCTGTCCCCTCTAAAAACTTTTAAAAGGACTGGACTGGACTGAGAGACACTTATCTTTACCTCATTGTGTTAAAATTCCCACGTTTATTATACCAGTCTACTTGGTGAATTCTGTAAAATAACCCGCTAGTCTCGTCTGGTCCCAAAGGATCACGCCCATATCACAAAAATCCTGACATCAATGGAACTGCACTCACTTGTGTCAGGACTGAATTTGATATTTAACACATTTTCTACTGAGTATTCAGGGGCACCTCTGGGGGTAGGGAATAAAATGGGGCCCACCCAGGCACATACCTTCCCACTAGGACCTCTAAGACTCAGACTTATACAGGGAAATCCCTTCCCTGAGGGCACTAGGACCACATACCTCCCCTCTCCCCACATCAAAGTGGTCTTGGGGGAAAAGGAACAGCCAGCCAGAGATGCAAGCTGGGAGGAGTAGCTGAAGCAGCAGCTTAAGCAGGATGTTTTGGATACTGATGATGACAGAGTATTTTCTATGGTTTTGACTGCACTTTCTCAGCCCAGAAATGATTGGCTGTTTGCTCCAACCTCCACCTACTGTCTCCCAAACAGCCTGTAGTCACCCTCCTTGCCCAAGTGGGCGGAGCCAAGCCTGCCCTGCCCCTCCCTCTAGAAGTATGCCGCCAGTACAGGAAGTATAAAGGGTGGGGCCTCCCATTCAGTTGGTGCTAGGACACCGAGTGAGGCAGACGGATCCTGCTTGCTCCCGGCCACAGACCCTGCTGCTGAGCCCAGCAACGCCCTACCCGCCAGGGAACTTGCTTCTGCCATGGACCTGCTGGGACTGCTGTGGGCCACCTACCCAGAAATGCCGGAGGACGTTCCGCTGACTCAAGTACACCCCGAGGGGAGGCAAGGAAATGGCCCAGGGATAGCTGACCTTAGTCTGGCTACAGCTCTGCCTGAGGTACAGTCAGCGTGTTGCGGTTGGGATCCCCGCTGACCCAGTAGCAGACCACGCTGCCACTGCTAAGGTCCTGGGTCGGGTACCAGTGGAGTAGGGTGGGCCTGGACCCCACCTGCCACCCCACCCCACCCCTGAGGTGGCAGCCTCCTCTCACCAGGTCCAATGGCCTACGTTCGTCGGTCGTCCACTAGAGCTAGGACGCCCGATCCCTGGGGTTGCTCGGTCTCTGCAACCAGAGGCCAGAGCTGATTGACTAATGGGGGTGCTCTGACTCTGAACCCGAAGTCTAGAGCTGATTGACTACTAGGTGTGCTCTGTCTCTGCAACTGGAGGCCAGAGCTGATTGAGTACTGGCTTTGCCCTGGCTCTGTATCAAGAGACCAGGGCTAATTGACTGCTAGGTTTGCCCTGTCTCTGCACTGAGAGACCAGGGCTAATTGTCTCCTGGGGGTGCTCTGTTTCTGAACCAAGAGACCAGAGCTAATTGTCTCCTAGGTGTGCTCTGTCTCTGAATCAAGAGACCAGGGCTAATTGTCTCCTGGGTGTGCTCTGTCTCTGAACCAAGAGACCAGAGCTAATTAACAACTGGGTATGCTCTGTCTCTGCATCAAGAGACCAGGGCCAATTGATTCCACTGTTTGCACAGTCCCTGCTTAAAAAGCCTGAAGGCTATAGACTCTTGACCGTTCAGCCCCCACCTCGGGGCGAAGGCATATGGGCTCCTGGGAGAACCTGTTTCTGCCTATGGGCCGAAGCTAACTGCCTATCTGGGAATTCAACCCTGTTAGACCAGTTGGGATACGAATGCCTAAATGCTAATTCCCCCCAAATACTAGGCCAAGGTCCCAATGGCATAGTGAGGCGGCATAGCCTCCCTCTGACCCAGAGGGGGAGGGACAACCACCACCAAAGTACACAGCCTCTTCACCTGGCCTCACTCCACCTGCCCTTACCATCCTCTTTCCTCCCCTGCTTTGTTACCCCACCTCCTCCCTGTAACGTCCCCTCTCCCTTTCCTGGTCTTTCCATTTAGCTAACCCAGCTAAACCCCAACAACAACAACAACAACAACAAGAAACTAACATGATGTTTGCCGCCATCATATTGTTCAATCTGCTTGTGTGTTATACCCCTTCGCCCATCATCTGTCTCATCCACTTAAACTGTAAGTTCTTTGAAGC
The DNA here is from genome assembly GCF_002925995.2 of Terrapene triunguis. Taxonomy (NCBI): domain Eukaryota; kingdom Metazoa; phylum Chordata; order Testudines; family Emydidae; genus Terrapene; species Terrapene triunguis. The sequence continues at coordinate 8,909,656 of NW_020664563.1, read as the reverse complement.
AGGGACTGTCTTTTACTTTGTGATTGTACAGTGCCTAGCATGATAGACTCCTGATGTTCATTGGTCCCTAGGCAGTACCACAGCAAACACAGATTAATAATAAATGATAATTTAAATAAGGATACCACAAAGCAGTCGTCAGTTAAATCCTAGAATCATTTACAAAAAATCTGAAGATACGATCATATTCTATCTACATAGCCAACTTCTGACAACAAATGATTGGCCTGCAGAAAGCATTCGTTCAGCAAGCAATACCTAGTAATCTTCACTTTCACAGTCCAAGCACATGAACTCTGAGATACACTTGAGCTCTGACAACCTGGGATACAAACCTCTGAACCAGGTTTCCCCACTCTGCAGTGCATTGATGCTCTCATGCAACTACCAGCCTGGCTCAGAATAAAGGTTTGGTAAACAATTTAAAGTGTCCTTCCTTACATGGTCTGAGCTAAAACAGAGTTTATATAATCTGAGTAAAGATGTTTAAGAAACTAAAGGCTAGATGGTACTGAATGAAGTGCAGAGACATCAAGTTTGGTATAAAAAGACATGTTGCCATAGAGACCATCTTTGAGCTACTAGTTGCAATTACAATTGTGCTGTGTGACTAGATATATCATCCCAAGGCCAAACTAAATTTAACCTTGCTTAACAAAAAGCAAAACAAATGGAATACTTCCCTAGCACCACACAATAGAACTATAATGAAACATTCTGTGCTAGGTTACATACTAATGCTGAAAACATGTATCTATATTTCAAGGAATTATTTCATGCCCCAACTAGAGCACAGTATTAATCTTACTCCCAGAATTTACTCAAGGTCACATCACACAGTATGAGAAACAACGGTCCCTTAGCAGTAATTGTATTTGTTTCAGCAGATTGTGAATATAGTTCCACAAGAACTCTAAGCATTGATGTGATGAGCCCCTCAGAGCCTTTTCTTCAAATTCTACTACCAATTTGAGAGAAGGTGGGGATTACACTCCTCTAATGGAGTCATTCTGTCTCTGGATATTGCTAAATTTTCCTTCCATAGGTATCTTACAGTGGATCCATAATAAGGTACAAAAATTCTGAAGAGCAACCAGGGTACACCTCTTACTGATGTGTTTAGAAAAAGCTTTGTAAGACTATGATGCCTAGGGCTCCCCTACAAGGTCTTCACCACCACTAGTTTCAAACAGCAAAGTTTTACGCTGTGCTTCAATAGATTCAATATGTTCTTTCAGGAACAAAACAAATAGTATCAGCAAATTTCAGTCACATGCTTGTTTGCTAACCTGGGTTATGGTTATAAATTTTGTTGTTTACGTGGAGGAGTCACCAACCCTCAACTCCCTCTCTCTGCAAGTATTAGAATCTCTAGGAGCTAGATACAGAAACAAAAGTCTCTGCTGGCACAATGTTACCAGCTGGCAAAACTGCCTAGCACATGCATCCTCAGGTTCCTGCTATAAAACATGTGGTATCTCCTGGTTTCTTTATAAATCTTAATGGCAATTAGATCTAGAGCTGGTAGAACTTACTTCATGGTACTCTTCCAAACCCTGTTTCCAACTTCTCTCTCCCCTCCTCCCACAAACTGATCCCTGCATAAAGACCTCCTGCCTTCCTGTCTAAGTATGGTGGCATAGATAGATGACTTCTGGTGAGGAGAATAAGCACAGAAGCAGATGAACATTTTTGCACATAAATGTCCTTCAAGATGCAAAATAAAGGAAGGAAAACATTGGAAATATTATATACAGACAGATTTGATTTTAAATAGAATGTAGAACAAAGTTTTCCACGAAGTATCAGCAGCTCTATCTGGGAAAAATCAGTAAATATAAACATGGATTGCTATTTATAGGCAACACAAAAAATGTAAGTCAGGAAAACACCTGGGATCTCTCATTCTCAGATTCTGTGTCCTTCACCTCTACATGACAAATATCAGAAGGGGAAAAATGCTTTCAGATTAAAAACTTCACAGCTCTTCTACTTGGAAATGTGAAAAATCTATTTTTTTTTAAATAACTGACTTTTGTGTATCCAAGAGAACTTTATAAACCACCATTTCATAATGAATACTACTACCGGTAGTAGTTGTAGTTAATAGTAGGCCCTTTTATGCTACCTTCCATCCAAGGATCTTGAAGAGCTTCATAAATAGCAATTAAACCTAACAATACCCCTTCAAGACAGGTATGCTAAGTATTATCTTCATTTTACAGGTGGGGAAACTCAGACATACAGCATTTAAGTGACTTGCCCAAGGCCACGAAGATGGGAATAAAACAGAGGAGAGTGCTCCTGTCTCAGTGCTATACTCTAACTACAAGACCACGTTGCTCTCTTAAAGTAGAGTTGCCTCCTTTTTTTCTATAAATTCCCTTTATCATAATCTTCTGACACCTTCTTTATCCTCCCCACATTGCTGCCATATATCAAATTCTACCCCAGGATGCAAGATGTCTGATGTCACGTTATAGTCAATACAAATGGTATTTGAAGAACAAATCAGTCAATACTTTCCTTTCTAAATGGTCAAGAATATTACAACCTATACAGGGTGAAAGAGTATTCTCTCCTAGATCTGATCCTGGATTCCTGAACAGCACCACAGAATACTATCAGAACACCACATCTTCCAGGGTTCTCTCTTTCTTAACGGCACTTATTAAAAAAAAGTAAATGAGACCAAAAAATCCAACAATAAATACATCATATTCCAGGACAGGGAGCTGGTTACTTAGGGAAGATTTTACTTAATTTATCAAATCCTGTTAAGTGACTGTGTAATTTGGTTTTCTTAAAAACATGTACTGTGACAGCAGCTCATTCAGCAGTCACCCACATTTAGGTTTAAGATCTATTTTTAGTTCACTTTTGCTTTTTATCATAGAAAAACAGACAGACCATAAAAGTTCAGCTTGAAGGAAGGGTTTAAAATTACCTTCATGGTTTTCCTGGGACAAAATTCACAGCTTCAAAGCAAGCAGTAACAAAGTGAGATAAAAGCGTTGGCCAATCTAAGGAGCAGTGCCAACTATGGAAAAAGAAATGGGAAATTTAAAATGGTTGGCCATTTACTTTAAGAAAAAATGCTCCTGAGCTGAAATTCCAGACAGCACTGGAAATATCAAATATGGTACAAAACTCATTTAAATTTTAAATTATTTCAGAGTGATGCATACATGCTGCCATTTCTTCAATTGATTCACAAGTGGAGCAGAGGAGTGGAAAAAAATCACACCTCTAGCATCAGTGATTTGTTCTCAAGGGTGATTCAAATCCCCAGGAAAGGGCAAGTGTTGTTTGCATTAACTACCATCCCTCAGGAGGGTAAAAGAGATGGTAATAAAACCTAAGAAGGGCCTGACTCTACTACCTTCCCCACCAAGGAAGGCAGTTGTTAGTTGTGGCTGACATTCCATACACGCACACAAAATTACAGGTGGACAATGTCCGGGAGACATGTTAATTCAGTACATTGCTCAGCTGCCCTAGCCACACCCCTTCCCAAACCAAGCACTGCTCATTTTTTGGGCAGGGTTATCAAGAGCAGAAGCAGAAATCCAGCACCACACAGTCATGATTCGAGCCCTCTATCTGTAAAGAAAAGATAGGTAATTAGATAATTTAGTCCCTAATCCCAGGCCTGCCATATAATTAGTCAGTGTTCCAGGTTTTAATTAAATTCTCAAGGGGACAACAATGCCCTTTGCACTGAAAGTAAATACGCAAATCTTGATTTAAAAGGCAGAGAAGCCATGCTGTCATAAAAATTTGTTTCTGTTTACTTGATTTTCATAGAAGTATCATTTCTGGAAGATGATTTTTACCCCTAGCCAAATTTATATTCTTCTTGATCCATCCTCTGCTACACACATAACATTGCTTGTTTGAATAAAAAACAATAAAAAAGTGAAAGAAATAAAGTGCCCGAGTGACATAAAGGGACAATATTTTTCTATTTGGGAATCGCACAACAATTTTTCATTCTTAGTCATTGTAGGTATAGGTCATGCATTACAGTTTCATGGAGGAAATATGCAGTACACATTACATTTCAAACAAAACAAATTGCTTCTGCTTTGGAATTTTTCATTCCCAACTCAGCACTCTAAGAAAAGGCAATATAAAACATTACAAAATGACAATACATTAAATTTGCAGAGTGGTTTTTTCTGCCTTTGGAATTATTCATTATGAACAAATGGTCCAAGTGCAGACTTCATCAATAATTGATAAACTGATAGAAGGAGACTTGCAACAGAAAAAAATAAACAGTAGTTGAAAGGTCTGGAGTGAAGTAAGGACACAAAATGCTTACAGAAACTACAGGACTACCGTTCAAGCTAATATTCCCAGATGTTATTAACACTTCAGTGGTCACGTGGTAAAGTTGTGAACCAGATGCATCCTTTCTGGATCATAAAGAATTCTATGTTCATGAAACTATACAAAGTCTGATAACTGATTAAAAAAAAGCACATACTACATCCTGAGTTCACTGAAAAAATGTTCACACAACATGTTGAAAGAATCGAAAGGTACTGACAAATTAAAGTGATTTAAACAATATTGTCACTATATATTTAATCATTTTTAGATATATTTTTCACATTACATTGTTATTATAGGGTTTTTTCCAATTGCTGAGCTCGTGGTGTGGATTTATATTTTAAATAGACAATTTATTTTGGAAAAAAATAAAAATGATTACTGGTTCTTTGCAAACAGAAGTCCCAAATACTGAGCATTGTTAGCCTTCTCACAGTTAATACTTTAAGATTGACATTTCTTTAACCTTCTCCATTATGCTTAGGTGTTATATTACAGCTGGCCCCTGCATGGTTGCACAAGGGGAAAGGGGCAACCCCCACACCAGGGCAAGCCACAGTTGCAGTTCTTGCACTTCTGAGACAGCTTAGGTTTGATGTTTAGAATTGCTGAGTACCCACAATCCCAACTGAAGTCAATGGCAGCTGCAGGTGCTCAGTACCTCTGAAGGTCAGCCCAAGGTGTACCAAAGTTGAGCACCAAAAAACAGAGGCAGCCAAAGTCACTTCTGAAAATTTGGCTGCATAATTATACATAATGGTCACATTCTACATCAGTGGTTCTCAACTGGGGGGTCCATGGCCCCCTGGAGGTCTGCGACCATTTCAGGGGTTCCACGAACCCCGAGCCCCCCACCCTGCAGCACTAAAGCCAGGAGCCCCAAGCCCCAGCACCCCACGTGGCTAAAGCCGAGAACGCCGAACCTGGTGCCCCATAGGGCTAAAACCAAGAGCCCTGAACCCCAGCATACCGTGGAGTAGAAGCCAGGAGCCTAGAGCTCCAGCACTCCGCAGGGCTAAAGCCAAGAGCCTGAAGTCCCAGCGCGCTGCGGATCTAAAGCCAAGAGCCCCCAAGCTTGATGCCAAAGCCTCTCGCCTCCTCCCCAGCTCCACAGGGCTGAAGCCTCTCACCTCTCAAAGGGTTGAAGCCCCGAGCCCCCCCTAACCCCACAGGGCTGAAGCCCCAAGTCTCCTGTCTAGCAGCTGAAGCCCAGACCCCCGAGACAGCCCCGCCGCACCCTGCGGGGCAGAAGCCTTAAGCCTCCTGCCTGCAGGGCTGAAGCCCTGAGCCTCAGCTATCCCCCTGCTGGGCCCTGTTTTTTATAGCATGTTAGGGAGCCCTCAGAAACAAAAACGGTGAGAACCCCTGTTCTCCATCACTACATGCAGTCAAAAGATGAAACAGACAATTGCCAGCTATATTACAAAAACTCTCTTCCAGTTGTCACTGGAGAGAGAAATTTAGCAAAAAGAACAGGAGTACTTGTGGCACCTTAGAGACTAACAAATTTATTAGAGCATAAGCTTTCGTGGGCTACAACCCACTTCTTCGGATGCATTTAGGTCATCAGACTGTACTTACCCAAACTGGACTTTGAGTAGGACATATGGGTTTGGCATCCTGAACTAGGGTTACCATACGTCCGGTTTTTCCCGGACATGTCCGGCTTTTTGGTAATCAAACCCCCGTCTGGGGGGAATTGCCAAAAAGCCGAACATGTCCGGGAAAAATACCGGCCAGTCACTTCCCCTCCCGGGCTCCAGCTGCTCTGCTCCGGCGGCGCAGGGTCCGGAGGCAAGGGGGCTGCCCGAAGCTGGTAGCGCTCGGGCAGCTTGGCTCTTAAACAGAGCTGAAGAGTCAGGGGAGGAGCAGAGCAGCTGGAGCCCGGGAGGGGAAGTGCCCGGCCGGCGGCTCGGGGTCCGGAGGCATGGGGGCTGCCCGAAGCCGGAGCGCTCCGGCAGCTCGGCTCTTAAACAGAGCCGAAGAGTCAGGGGAGGAACACAGCAGCCGGAGCCCGGGAGGGGAAGTGCCCAGCCAGGGGCGTAGGGTCCGGAGGCATGGGGGCTGCCCGAAGCCAGTAGCGCCAGTTCAGGCAGCTTGGCTCTTAAACAGAGCCGAAGTCTGAGTCCGGGGAGGAGCAGAGCAGCTGGAGCCGGGGAGGAGAAGTGCCTGGCCGGGGGCGCAGGGTCCGGAGGCAAGGGGGGCTGCCCGAAGCCCGAGCGCTACCGGCTTCACGGTTTGCCAGGCAGCCTCCAGACCTCGCACCCCCGGCTGGGCGCTTCCCCTCCCGGGCTCCAGCTGCGCTGGGGAAGCGCCGGCCGGGGGCGCAGGGTCTGGAGGCTGCCCGGCAAACCGTGAAGCTGGTAGCGCTCGGGCAGCCCTTTTCGCGTGGCTGGGAGGGAGGAGGGGGAGTTAGGGCGGGGACTTTGGGGAAGGGGCGGGGAATGAGCGGAGTTGGGGCGGGGCCGGGGGTGGGGAAGGGGCGGGGCCAGGGCCTGTGGAGTGTCCTCTTTTTTTATTTTTTAAATATGGTAACCCTATCCTGAACTCCTGTGAAAACTGCCACTGTGACACAGCCATGCTCCAACATGCCCAGGCATGTCCTGGCAGAAAGAGTATATCTGTGTCTGACCACTTTCTCAATATTAAACCAAAGGGTGTTGTCATTCCCAGGATATGAGAGAGAGAAGGTGGGTGAGGTAATATCTTTTAAAGGAGGTTGCACGCTGTCTCTGCAGAAAGCTAGGTTTTAGTTTATTGTCATAGTTAATGTGAGATGTCTGTATGGGAAACAATTTTAGAGCTATGCAATATGTAGGATATTATATTTCAAGTCTGCTGGGTGTGAAACCTATCACCCGAGGAAGGGGAGTCTGCAAAAAAAACCCTTGGGACCCAATCAAGCTGACCCAATCAACATGAGAACAATGGACAGCCATGGAGACAGCCTAGGTTTATTATCTGGAGTAGAGAGACAAGGTTGGGAAGGTCATGTCTTTTATTGGACCAACTTCTGTTGGTGAGAGAGACAGGTTTTCGAGCCACACAGAGCTCTTCTTCAGGTCTGGGAAAGATACTAAGGCCATGTCTACATTAGCAAGCTTATAGTGGCGCAGCTGTACCAATGCAGCTGCGCCGCTGTAAGCTTGCTCGTGTAACCGCTCTATGCCAATGGGAGAGTTCTCCCATTGACATAATAATAAAACAGTGGCAGTAACTATGTTGGCAGGAGAACACTAACTGTGATAAATGAAGGAGGGGGGGTGTAGCTTCCTTTTATGGACACCCAGACAGACAGTTAGCTATAAAATTCCTCTTAGTAGCTGTTCTCTACTTGCTTTATCTGTAAAGGGTTAACAAACCCACAGGTAAAAGGAAAGGAGTGGGACCAAAAGAGCCAATGGGAGGGCTAGAACTTTTTAAATTGGAAAAAAAACTTCCTTTTGTCTGTGTGTTGTGGTTCTACGGGAAAGAGAGGAACAGGGAGCAGTTATGCTGTGAGAAGCTGAAGGCCAGATATGAAAATCATCAGATCATATCTAGAACTACTTATTTAACAACCCAAATATGTAAGTAGAGCAGGAATGTTTAGAAAGACGTGATTAGGTTTATTTCTGTTTATTTCTTATTGGCTTGTGGACTCCTCTGTGCTAACCCCAAATGCTTTTTGTTTTGCTTGTAACCTTTAGGCTGGACCTCAAGAAGGTTATTCTTAATGTTTAAGTTTTGTAAGTGGTCCTTTTAAATCTAGCAAAAGCCCAAGTTCCAGATGTATTTTCTTCCTTTTTGTTTTTAATAAAATGTACCTTTTTTAAGAACAGGACTGGATTTTCTGGTGTCCTAACAGGTTTGTGCATATGTTGTTTAATTAGCTGGGGACAACAGCTAATTTCCTTTGTTTTCTTTCTCAGCTCTTCCCTGGAGGGGGAGTGAAATGACTTGAGGGTACCCCACAGGAAGGAATTCCCAACTGCGCCTTCCTAGGTCCCAAGGAGGTTTTTTGCACTTGGGCAGTGGCAGCATCTACCCTCCAAGGTCAGAGAGAAACTGTGACCTTGGGAGTTTAATACCAGCCTGGAGGGGCCAGTATTAATTTTTAGAATCCTTGCGGACCCCCACCTTCTGCACTCCAAGTGCCAGAGTGGGGAATCAACCCTGACACTACTGCTTATGCCAGTGAAACTTATGTCGCTCAGGGGGATGTTTTTTTCACACCCCTGAATGACATACGTTTTGCTGACATAAGTGGTAGTATAGACATGGCCTAAGAGTGTCACAGCTAAATACAAGATTGAACAGATAGTTTAGCATAAGTAGTCAGCAGATATTCTAAGGGACCATTCAAGGTAAAGTATCCCATTAACACCCTTGCAGTCATAGGACAAAAACGGGAGTTAGTGGGTACAGATTATTGTAATAAGCCATAAATCCAGTGTCTTCATTAAGACCAGGATTTTGAGTGTTTAGCAAAATTATGAATTTAAGCTCCCAGGCTCATCTTTTGAAAGTGTTGTGCAGGTTTCCTTTGAGGATGAGGTCAGATATGGAGTGATTGTTTTGTGAAAAGTGTTCATCCACAGATAATGTGGTGTTTTTGTCTTATCATTTTCCTGTGTGAGTTCATTTGAGAGTGCAGTGATTGTCTGGTTTCACCCACATAGTTGTTATTGGGGCAGTTAGTGCACTGGATGAGATACGTCACACGTTGTGATAGGCATATGTAGGACCATGAATATTGCAAGGTGTGTTGTGAGGGTGTTGATCATTGTAGCAGTGGAGATATGTCTGTAGGTTTTGCATCTGTTGTTCTGACAGGTCTGGTGCTGCTTTGAGTTGGTGTGTCCTGGTCTGTGGGGACCTTGCTTCTGATGATCAACTAGGCTGGGGGTTTGTTCGAAGGCCAGAAGAGGGGATTCAGGAAACATTTATTTCAGGATGGGGATCCCATCAAGTATGGGTTATAGTTGTTTTATGATACCCCATATGGGATCCAGTGTGGGGTAGTAGGTGACAACTAGGGGTGTGCGGTTGAAGGGGGTTTTATTTCTGCATTGAAGCAGAGTCTCTTGGGGTATTTGGCTGGCTCATTCCATGATGCAATGTACTTCTCTGGTGGAGTGTCCTTGTTTGTTGAAGGAGGCTTTGAGTGTGTTAAGGTGTATATTCCCTGGACTTTCTCCTCACATCATATTCTGTGGCATCTGAGTGCCTGGCTGCAGATAACAGATTTCTTGATGCGTTTGGGGTGGTTACTGGATGTATATCTAGAATAGATGCAAACTGGAGAGCGACCAAGATAAATGAACCCCAAGTAACTTCTCAAAAGAGGGCAGCCGGTGGGCTAAGACACTCAGACCCTAATGTCAGAAGGAACCATCATGATCATCTAGTCTGACTTCCTGCATATTGCAGGCCACAGAACCTCACCCACCCACTCCTGAGACAATAGCCCTAGGATTGTATAAAAGCAGAAGATTGTCCCACGTGTTATCCATTACAGGAGGGGACCCTCTGTGAGGGGAGATGGAGGAGTCACCAACAGTGGATCCCAGCTTTAAGGGCTGGACAAGCTCTGGAAGAACTAACCATAGGATGAGAAATGCTTTATTATTCAGGAAAGTAACTTGTTAATAAGTATAGACTATAGATTGCATTTTGTGTTTTCATTTACTGGTAGCCTTGTGTTTTCAAATTCTTTTACTTGCCTTTATTTTGACTCCTTATTTCGAGCTCTGTTAAATAAACTTTAATTTGGTTTTACTATAAACCTAAGTGCCTTCTGCTAAGGAGAGTGTTGAACTGATATGAAACCAGTGAACTGTGGTGCCCTGTTTCCACGGAAACAGCAGACCAGTATACACTGCAGGTGTCCAGAAGATAGAGAAGTGGGCACGGGGTGGGGGGTGTAAATTGCTAGCCTGCAGAGAGAAAGAGCAGGGCTCTCAGAGACTGGAGTAGAGCACCTGCTTTGCAAAGCAGCCAGTGGCTGAGGACTGTTTCCCCTGGTGGGCACACACAGAACTCCCTTCCGCTGTAAGCAGATGTCAAGGCTGATTTCCCCCTCTGGCACTTCGAGTGCAGAAGGTGGGCCTGCAAGGATTCTAAAAATTTAATACTGGCCACTCCAGGCTTGTATTAAACTCCCAAGGTTACAAGCTTCTCTCTGACCTTGGATGGGTAGATGCTGCCGCCACCCAAATGCAAAATAATCCCTTTGAACCCAGGAAGGTGCACTTGGGAATTTCTCCCTTTGGGGTACCCTCAAGCCCTTTCACACACACCCCTCCAGGGAAGAGCTGAGAAAGAAAACAAAGGAAATCAGCTGTTGCCACCAGCTAATTAAACAACATATGCACAAACCTCTTAGGACACAAAACCCCAATCCTGGTCTTAAAAAAAGTAAATTTTATTAAAAACAAAAAGAAAGAAAATACATCTGGAACTTAGGCTATTGCTAGATTTAAAAAGAGCAAATATAATAATTAAGCATCAAGAATGGTTTTCTTGAGATCCAATTTAATGGTTACAAGCAAAACAAAAGCATTTGGGGGTTAGCACAGAGGAGTCCACAAACCATAAAGACATAAAAGAAATAAACCTAATCATGTCTTCCTAGACATTTCCTGATCTACTTACATATCTGGGTTTTCAAATAAGTAGTTTCTAGGTATGATTTTGTGGTTTTTCATACCTGGCTTAAAGCTTCTTACAGCATAGTCCAGCTCTCTCTGGGAGAACAACCACAGACAGACAAAGGGGAAGTTTTTTCCCAATTTTAAAAAGTTCAAGCCCTCCCATTGGCTCTTATGGTCATGTGCCCACTCCCTTCCTTTTACCTATGGGCTTTTTTAACCCTTTACAGGTAAAGCAAGTAGAGAACAGCTACTAACAGGAATTTTGTAGCTAACTGGCTGGCTGGGTGTCCATAAAAGGGAGCTTACTCCCCCCCCCCTTCATTTATCACAGCAGGTGTCAGCTATTCACCCTGGACACCATTGGTAACCTACAAAAGTGTCACAGCCACTACATCTTTAAAGATCATATTACCACACATTGAAATCTTATTCAAAAGATCTCAGCCTCCAGCAGCACAGTTCTCCCTTAAATCATGCAGGGGCCTTAGTGTAGCAGTAACGTTGAGGGAAGCATATACTGCTTATAGTATAAATAACATTCAACAACTTTCTGCAGTATCTAGATTCTCCTCTAACATTGCTGTTTACAATTATCATTTGGTTATGTCAGTTTTCAGTCTCTGTCAGAGTGCTCATATCCACGCTACAGGTCAATCTGAATATATTTTATGTAGGATATTGAGAGAGTCTGTATTAAATGTTTTATTGGAGTCCAGATATATTATATCCCTTCATCCACTAGTTTGATCACTCAAATTGTAATGTAAATGCCAACAACTTTCTGCCTCTGAAGCACCATGTCAATGGACGGCACTCTATAAATAATAAATAGGCCAGGTTTGTCTGGCATAAATTATAAATTCACACAATTTATCATCATTTACAGGTCCACTACTTAGATTTTTGTATAATTCTTTTACAGATTTTTTCCTCTCAATATTTTTTCTACTATTTTACTTAGTATTGAAGTTAGACTTATTGCTATATACTGAAAAATCAATACTACATTTGAAGTTTTCCAATCCTCTTGTAGCTCTCCAGTTCTCCATGATTTCTAATAATAATTGTCAGTGGTTCATTACATTTATTAGCTAATTTATTTAGCAACTCTTGGCTCATGATCTAAACCAGATGGTTTGTATGCTATTTTTTTCCAAATAGATTCTCATACAGTAACTGCTATTTAAAATCAGTAAATATTTTTTTGTTTTCAGCTCTTCATAATAATCTGTACTTCATTATTTGCTTCACTAAGAAAATATTGTTTAAAAAGTATCTCAGCCATGTTAGAATTATTTTAATTTCCACAGGGTATTGCTGTGTTCCTCAAACCAACTCTGTATTATGTTGAATCCAACAGGCCTGAGGTACTTATTTAAAAGGAAGAAAAAATGTAAATTGTAACCACTTACCCAGGAGGTCAGAATCTGCCACAAAGACTGTATTACAAGTTAACTGAAGCCAAAAATAAACTCAGAAATTGACTTAATCCAGCTGAGTTAATTTTGTGCTAAACCACACAAAATAAAGGCCACTATATCATGAGAAAATTGCAGCTGATTTCAAATCTAGTGTCTTTTATATAAGCGATATACAGTACAGATGGCACAAACTCAGCTCTAATCAAAACTAATGAATTTGAACTTGACACACAACTGTAATGAACTGAATGAACTCTTGCTTTCCTACCAGTTTGAAAAATATCAGAGTCTTGCAAACCATTACTCTAGCAAACTAAATGCATGATGGTAATAGATGCACTATTCTTAAAACACCTGAGGGATACAGTCATGACAGAATAATGAATGACATTAATTTTTTCAAATTACATTAGAGATAGCTTTTCCTGCTTAATAATGAAGTCATGAAGGGGCATTTACAAAGCATTAACACTTAAGAGGAACAGATTAATAAAAAAGAAAAGAAAAGAAACAACAGCTTTGAAAGTTAACATACTTTCAAAATAATCAACAACAAAGAATTAAACTAAAAGCTAGTACCACGGTCACCATGCTGGCTAATTCATCTAATTTACATATATAGCCTTCAATAATAAAGTTTTTTATTCTTTTAAAACTGAAACGACAAATACAATACAGCAAAACAATACTAACTACAAACAAGACAGAATTAAGGGTTACAGACACAAGAAAAAACAGTTACCTACCTTTCTCTAACTGTTGTTCTTCAAGAGGTGTTGCACATGTCCTTTCCACCGTAGATGTGTGCGCGCCTCATGCACAGGTGTCAGACATTTTTCTCTCAGCAGTTCCCACTGGTGCCTCGCACCACTGCGCGCAGGTATAAGGGGATGTACTGCCCCAACTCCCCTCAGTTCCTTTCTACTGGAAAGACTCCAATAGGGAGTGGAAGGAGGGAGGGGTGTCGTAGAACGGACATGTGCAACGCATCTCAAAGAACAACAGTTACAGAATGGTAGGTAACCATTTTTTCTTCGAGTGATTGCACATGTCCATTCCACTGTAGGTGATTCACAAGCAGTTTGAACTGGAGGTGGGCTCGGAGTCTACCTGAACAGGGATTGTAGGTCCAATCATCCATATCTGGCATTGTCTCTAGAGTGATGACAGATGGCCAAGTGAGAGGGAAATGTATGGACTGACAACCCTACAAATGTCCAATATGGGTATACGAGCCAGAAAGGTTACATAAGCTACCTGCAACTTGTCACCACTTTACTTGGAGATGCAGTATCAGCCAATCGGTAGCATAAACCAAACACAACTGGAAAAGAAGAGATCCTCTGAGTCAGGGGTTTTCAAACTGGGGGTTGGGACCCCTCAGGAGGTCGCAAGGTTATTACATGGGGGGTCGCGAGCTGTCAGCCTCCACCCCAAACTCCGCTTTTCCTCCAGCATTTATAATAGTGTTAAATATATAAAAATGTGTTTTTAATTTATGGGGGGGGGGGGGAATTGCACTGAGAGGCTTGCTATGTGAAAGGGGTCACCAGTACAAAAGTTTGAGAACCACTTTTCTGGGTGGCTAGTGGGTGGCCCTTTACTCTGTCTGAAACCACAAAGAAGAGCTGAGATGAAAATCTGAAAGGCCTAGTCTGATTCAGGTAAAAAAACAAAGTTCTTCTAACATTTAGAATATGGAGCTTTTCTTGCCCTTGACTTGAATGAGGCTTTGGAAAGAAAGTCAATAAATAAACTGCTTGATAAATGTAAAAATCAAACTACTTTAGACAGAAATTTTGGGTGAGGTCGAAGGAAAATATTGTCCCTAAAGAAAATTGTATAGGGAGGCTCTGATTCTAAAGCTCACAGGCTCCCCTACTGGCTGAGGTTATAGCAACCAAGAAAGCCACCTTCATAGACGGTTGTTACAGAGAACAAGTGACTAGAGGCTCAAAGGTGGAACCCATCAACTTTGCCAGAACTAATTCCACTGTGGAATTGGGCTGTGAAGGGTATAATCTGGGCAAACCCTTCAGAAATCTGATGGACACAGGATTTGAAAAAATTGACTGGTTATCCACAGGATGCTGGAAAGCTGAGACAGGTGCCAAATGGACTTAGATGAAAGTAGGAGCTAACGCTTGTTGTTTCAGAAATAAAAGATAGTCCAGGATATGGCAACATGGAGCCTGAGCTGGGGGGACACCTCTTTTTTATGGACCAAATGGAGAATCTTTTCCATGTAGCAAGGTAAGTAGAACTAGTTGAAGGCTTCCTACTATTTAGCAGAACCTCCTGCACTCCCTTGGAGCAAACTCGTTCTGAGGTTGTCAGCCATGAAGCATTCACACTGTCAGATGGAGGGCCTGAAGGTTGGGATGAACTGTCAGATGGAGGGCCTGAAGGTTGGGTCCTGGGAGATCACATCCACCTCTCTTGGGAGCAGCAGCGGAGGTCTGGGCTAGTAAAGTCGAAAACCAACGTTGATAGGGCCACACTGGGGCTATTAGAATAAGGCGAGCAGAATCTCCAATCAGACCCCAAGTCTGAAGCAGACCTAAGGGAGCTTCCCAACCTAGATTTGATGCATCTGTGATTAGAACAAGTGACTGCCATGGACAGGGAAAGAGAACTCCCTTGAAAACATTGACACTTTCTACCCACCAGTCCTGGGAGGACGAGGCCTGAGACTTGAAACACCATGTCCATATGATGACAGGCCAATGCTGCATTACTAGCCAATCCTTAGTTCTCTGAGGTGTAGCCTGGCATGCTGCACCACACAAGTGCACACTGCCATGTGTCCTAGAATAACTATCCGGAATTTTGTTTTCTTTAGGAACTTGTTTAGCTGCCTTAGATCTAAAATAGGCCTGAGACTCCCTATGCCTTTGGGATTAGGAAGTGACAGGAATAAAATCCCTTCCCTCTGAACAACATGGGAACTTCCTGTATGGCCCCCCAAAGAGGAGAGATTGGACCTCCTGAAGTAGCACACTCTCATGAGAGTGGTACACCTCTACCCCTATATAATGCTGTCCTCGGGAGCCAAAAAATCTTACCGCGTTATAGGTGAAACCGAGTTATATCGAACCTGCTTTGATCCGTCGGAGTGCGCGCCCCCCCACCCCCGAGCACTGCTTTACCGCATTATATCTGAATTTGTGTTATATCGGGGTAGAGGTGTACTTGAAGAGTGACTGGGAAGTTGGTGAAAAGGGGGGATAGAAATAAATTCAAGATCATATCCCACTTCCATCATACTTAAAACCCACTGATCCTTGGTGATGATGTGGGTCCAAGCACTTAGGAAGTAGGATAGACAGTCAGCAAAAACTGGGATAGGGAAAGCTGGTGAGTGGTAGTGTGCTCTCAACTACCAGGGCAAAATAACTGTTTAGAGAAGCGGTTCTTAAACTGTGGGTTGGGACCCCATTTTAATGGGGTCACCAGGGCTGGCGCTAGACTTGCTGGAGCCCCACAGCCCAGGGCTGAAGGCAAAGCCCTGGGTGGCGGGGCTCAGATTACAGGCTCCCAGCCTGGGGCTGAAGCCCTTTGGCTTTTGCCCCCCCACTCGGGGCAGTGGGGCTTGGGTGGGCTCAGGTTTCTATACGAACCTCCTGGGGTCATATAGTAACTTTTGTTGTCAGAAGGCAGTCGCAGTGCAATGAAGTTTTGAGAACCCCTGGTTTAGAGGACCCAGTTTGCTTAGAAGAACTGGCAGCTGCAGAACGGGGGGGGGGGGGGAGGGGAGGAGGAATTCTTTTGGTAACTTCTGCTCCTCTCTTTGGACAGGTCCTGGGTATGCAGCAAGAAGAGCTGAATCCCTTAGCACTGCTGTGGGTGGAACAGCTTTCTTTTTGCCGCAGATGTATAATTCCCCAGAGACTTAAGGGTCACCCTTGAATCCTTAAGACTATGAAGCCTCTCATCTGTTTTATTGGAAAAGAGGGAAGTCTCTTCAAATGGGAGGTCTTGAATGGCTTGTTGCACCTCCAGGGGAAGACTATGACTGCAGCCAAGATGAATGGCGCATAGTGATGGCAGAAGCAATAGCTCAAGCCGCAGAGTCCGCCGCATCCAGGCTCGCATGCAATGATGTTTTAGCAACTAATTTTTCCTCCTCCACCATAGCAGTGAACTCCTGCTTTGCCTCAGCAAGAAACTTGTCTTTAAACTTCAGGGTATCATCCCACAGGCTGCTGGTTCACGATTCTAAGCTGTAAACCTCCTATGAAATAAAGTTACCTGCCAAAGAGGTCTAGCTTTTTTGCTTCTTTTCCTTTAGAGGTAGAGACAAGGTGTCCCTGTCTCTCTTTTTCATTACCAGAGAGCTTGGAGGAGAGTGATTATAGAAGAACTCAAATCCCTGTGAAGGGACATGATATCTCCTCTCCACCCTTTTAGCAGTGGGAGGCAGGGAAGATGGGGTTTGCCATAAAACACTGACAGGTTCCAGCATAATCTCATTATGAGATTTGAAGTTTATGGTGAGAGCAGCCCTAGAGAGTCCTGCAGAGACTAAAATGTCCACGAGCCTGTGTGACCTTTCTTGCACCTCTTCTGATTGGATATCCAGAGCTGCAGCCACCTTCCTCAACAAGTCTTGCTGAGCAATGAAATCATCAGGAGGAGGGGGAAGTAGACTCAGTCACTACCACCTCATCGGGTGACAAAGAAGAGGCCACGGGTTGTTGAGGAGGTGCCTCCTCCACAGGACAGTCCTGACTATGTGGTTCCCCCTGCACGGTACCGGTTCCAGTTCCAAAGGAGGGAAGAAGATGACCTTGCTGCAGATGCTCCTGGTGCATAGCTCATGTAGAAGGGCAGGAAGGGAGTGGAGAGGCTCTAGAATGTGGAGGGAAGACACAAGGGGTCCAAAAGAGGCACTGATGTGGGGGCAGGACCCAGCGATGTGCAGGTCATTGGTCCTTAGAGTGCTGAGACTGCAGCTGGTACCATGGCGGGCAGGCATTCCACTGGGGCTGCTGGGCATGCTTGGGTCGAGACACCTTGGAGTCTGATGAGGAGTCTGCTTCCTCAGACCAGGATGGAGCTGACCCTGTTGGAACCAGGGAGACCAGCTCTGAGTCTGGAGATGGGGGTATCTGTGAGATCATCACTGGCTTCTCTCTAGATGGAACTCTACAGAAAAGGGAGGCAACTATAGAAACCACTGATACTGAACGGTGCTCTGGCACTGGAGCCAGGACTATCCCCTTCCAATCCTGGTACCGGGCGAGATTCGTGAACTGCAGGGGAAGTTGGCACCAACAGGTTAAGCAATTCCCTGGCTGCCTCAAAAGCCTTGGGTGTAGACAACAGCAGAAAGGGCTCCTGAGCCTGCGATGCTGAAAGGTGTGCCAGTCCTTCAGGGACTAGTCTTGACAGACTCTTCTTGGGCTCCAGACTCAGCAATTCCTCCTGAATTATGGTCTGTGTCTGGGGGTGCCTCTTCTTTAAGCACACTTCTGCGTCCTTGCCTCCACTTGGTGACTCACCATAAACTTCAAAGGCCCCGGTACGTCGTCTATGGGAGACTTATGTTGTCTTTTCTTAGGTACCACCAACGAGTGTCTGCTGCTGGACTCAGTCAGAACAGGGAGAGCACTCCCAACCAACTCAGACGTGCTCTGTACCCGTTCCAAGCAGGAAGGTTCCGACGACAGGCGAAGTGCAGACTGCATAAGCTGGGACTTCAGTCTGGCAGCCCTGTCCTTTTCTGATTGGGGTTTGAACCCACGATAAATGTGACATTTGTCAGTCTCGTGCGCATCTCCCAGACACTTAAGGCAGCTGTACTCTGGGTCGCTCACTGGCATAGACTTGTTACATGAGAGACAGGCCTTGAAGCTGGGAGAATGAAGCATTAGTCTGGTACTGAGCCTGGTACCCAACTGGGAACTGATAACCCCACTCTAGAAAATTACTATCCTGCACTTATTCTTATATCTAAATATAGATTAAAAACTAACACTTATATACACTAAAATAGGGAAGACTTGCAGATGCAAAAGATCAGAGCTCCAACAACCATTACTGGCGATGGGAAGGATCTGACGGAGGTCGGGGGAGCACAGCCCTTTATACCTGTGTGCATATGCTGGCATATGCTGCCCAGAAGGTGAGGGGAAAATCTATGACAGCCATGCATGAGGTAGGCACACAACTACAGTGGCACTGACATGTGCAATCACTCCAAGAAGAAAGGGAAATGTTTTAAAAGATATTCACCAGTCTTCAACTGCCAAATTAGTTTAAATGAGCAAATCAGTTGATGCAAGGGCTTAGGTTAAGTCTACAGGCCCTAGATTACAGATACTACAATGTGCCACCATTCTGAGCAATTTACAGAAAACACTGTTTGTCTGATTCTGTTTCATCCTATCAAAACATGGCACAATGTACTGATGACAGGGATGGGGCAAGAGGGTACTGGGAGTCACTTCTACATAGCATACTGCACAGAAGCAGATCAGGAGATGGACTGAATATTAGATGGGAAGCTTGGTAATGTACCCAGGATTGCTCCATGGTCTCAATAGGAAATGGTTAAATAGCTTAGGGAAGTGGACAGATGACTGGTCCCTTCTCACAGGGTACTGTTAACAGCAGGTATTAAGGGGGAACATGCACACATCCGTTCCAGAGCAGTAAGAAGTGTTGGTGAATGAGTTGTGCTTTCTTCCCTCTCCTCCCCAAGACGTTCTCCCAGGTGCCCACACACAAAGGCTTGTAGACCCTCTATTTAGACATTACTGCTCCATTTCCTTCCCTAGGTAAATTTACACGCAAAAGCAGACTTTTGTCCATAGTTCCATAGGAATCTGTACTTTCAACGAGACAAATGTTCATATGAAACAAAAATATGAGAAAAAATTGAAGGTAATGTATGTTTGCTGTTATAATACCTAAATAATTAAAATTAATGCTATCAATTCCTCTTTTTCACACTACTTAATGGCCCCGATTTTCAGAAATGCATGCATCTGACAGCACACCCAGAATGCCAGATGTGCATATGCAACCAATGATTTACTGAGGGTTGGTCACCTGCCCAGTGCTAATTAGCCTCCAGACAGAGCACGAGGAGGGGAGATCACATGTGCAGACCGAACAAACACTGCTATCAAATATCTCTGATCAGAAGCACAGGGATGCAAATATACCTACAGTGGCGCACCCATAGGGACACTACTCAAAGAAGAACCTCAACTTGTACATAAAAGCCAGAATTTGCATACTAAGAAAAGTGTGTTCCAGATTTACATGGGTTTGAAAATCTAGGCCTATGTTTTTATATGAAAACAATGTTTAGGTATGTGGACATATGGATGATTCCTCACAAGAGAACAATTAAAACTAGGAATGAAAAAAAGTTGTCCCTCCATTCTCCCAAAACTAACAGGAGTGAAAGACCCAAGTAGGGAAGAGAACTATACTAGTAGCACCAATGAAATCATCCCCAATATTAATTTTTGATTAGTTATTCTCATAAACCTACATGGTGCCTTGCAATTAAAATGCGGTGTGCCTAAGTTGCTATGGCAGCCGTATTTCCAGAGAACAATAAATTCCTCAAGCTCAGTCATGAATAGTGCTACAAAGCTGAAATGAAGTCTGCATTTGAAAGGTTTGTGGGGGATTGGCAGGCGGAGGAAGCAAGAGGAAAAAATTTGATTTTTCCAGTTATGAAATAGGTAATCAGTACTTTGAATTACTTTCCCATCTCCAGCAAAGCTCCCGAGGCCCAGGATCTCTGGCTTTTTATCTGGTTTTCTTTTTCCTTATCCCTTTAATAGCTGAAAATATTCCTGACAACCATTTCAGCATCATTCACCTCAGGCAGATTGGCTCAAACTATAAATAGCACATTCTGCCATCTGCCTTTCTATTCTTGTGCTGAATGCAGTGCTGGCATTGTGTTCACACTTCAGTGATGCCAGGCCTGATACTGTATAGCCAGCAGCATTAGAAAATAATAGTGCAAGACAGAGATAATGAGGTGAGGAACAGAAATGGTACTACTATAATTAACTGTGTTTTGATATTCACCACTGTAAAGAATTCATACTGGTGCTAAGAGAACCTTAAAAGCATATTTAGCAATATTGTGTATATCCTGTCAGTATTACAGACAGCAGAATTATTCTTTAGTGTAACAGTATTCACTCAAGCACTTTTGCTTTAAATTATCACATAATCAGTAACAAGGACAATAACGCACCTCAATCCTGACCTGTGGCCGCCCCCGATACTCCAGTCAGGGGAACAAATCTAACCTTGGTGCTACTCTTTTGAAATAAGAGCCAGACTCCGCACTTTTGGGTGGGTTTACAAGGTTTGTCCCCTCCAGCCAGGGCCGGCTCCAGGCACCAGCCGAGCAAGCTGGTGCTTGGGGCAGCAGATTGAACGAGGCGGCATTCGGCCCAATCTTAGGGCGGCACGGTCGCTTTTTTTTTTTTTTGTTCCACCCCGGCCGCGGGGTTTTTTTTTGCTGCGCCGCCGTGGCCGCCCCGTTTTTGTTGTTGTTGTTGTTGTTGTTGCTTGGGGCGGCCAAAAAGCCAGAGCCAGCCCTGCCTCCAACAAGTATCCCCCATTATACACAGGGCCAACCTAAGGATTTTAGGAAGTGTTTGATAAGATGACTTTCAAATCCCCAAATTTATATGGATACATTTTATATAAAGAACCATATTGCTATGTTTGACTGAGCTGAGCAAGACACAGGACCTGAGAAACGGGGTGGGGTGGGAGGAGGTGCTCCAATACACTTTTTGGCTCCCATGACCTAGAGGCCAACCTGGCCCCCAATGTAACTTAGAGTAGCAGTTGGTTACAGTTGTCCCCTGCTGGCTGTTCAGGGTTTGCCAATATAGTGTGCTCCAGACACACCCCATTCCACCCCCTCATGCCCCTGGCCTGCTTTGGCATTCTCTATATGAGGAGGGAGAGGGGCAGAATGCAGGTGATGTAGAGAAAACTACGCTGGCCTTAGGTCACCCATGTGTTCCCCTATGTCAGGAGAATCCCCAGATGCCGTGTTCAGGCAGCTTTCCACTATTCTTGCACCACTCCTGCCAGTGGCCAGGATCTGGCCCAAAAATTGTGTCCAGGAACATAAGGGAAGAGGTCTCCCCACACTAAATCTACAAAGCAGAATTCAGCTGCTCATTCCTTTCAGCCTTAGAGATCCATTTACAACAATCTATATTTATGCTTTCAAGGCCATCTTTGCAAGGAAAAGGGTTAGAAATTGAAGCCCTGAATCAGCAAGGTACTAAAGCATGTGCCTGACCTCAAGGTGACTACTTACATGCATAAAGTTAGACCCCTGCCTAAGTACTTGGTGAATTGGGCCCTTTGTTTTGTTTTTTAATGAAAGCTGAGAATTTTCTTTATCTTTCCAATTCCTTCAAATCAACAGTAGCATGTTTTACAGGACCAGCAGTTGGCTCTCTCAATTGACTTCAAGATTTGATCGCCAAACAAAGACTGATTTCAGAATTTTTCTTTTCACGTGTGGAGAAATGTCAGCCAAGAAAGATTGGTTATCTCAGCCTAACTCATTCTCATTTCTACATAATCCAGATGGTAACACAGGACTTCAGAGGTAAAAATTTAGTGTATTAATTCACTGCAGAACTTACTACCCTCCACCCCAAGAACTTTATTAAACACTGGAGTTTACAAACAATTAAGCAATACATTTCATATGGAACTATCTTCATGCATAAAGTAACATTACTACAAAATCACAGCCTGATAAACAAGAGACCCAGTTCTAAAGTTAATAACGATGTTAATTGCAATGGAATTATCACAATTGGGTCTGTGTCTCTTCTTCAGTTGGTTTGGCTTTTAATCGCTGTAACCTATACTTTCTTTAGAGGGGCTAAGTGGAAAAGAAATGTCTTTTTTTGAAGTGTTTGGGACTTGATCCTCCCCTCATTCTGGTTAATGGCAAAACTCTCAGACTTCCAACAGAAGTAGGTTCAGGGCACTAGCTAAGCAAGCTATCCCCCAAGACCACTTATGAAATCGTTTGGAAATTGAGTATGGTTTATTAAATTTATTTTTTCCATTTTTAAATGTGTATGTGGAGTTTTTACCAATGCATGTAATTGGATATATGATGCCTTGATTTGCTTTTTTAAATACATTATTGCTTTTCTTTGAGTCAATGTGCCATATTTCATATATTCCCCTTCACTCTTTGAGTACCTTTGAAGCATAATAGCCTTCTGGTAGGTTGCCACCTACCTAAATTAAACTAAATTAAAATATCAGTTAACTGATATAAAATGTATTTATATTATTTAAAAGGTTCCCAAAATTATCATCTGTTTTGTTCCATTGGTACTTTCTGTTTTTATCCAGAAAAATTATTTCACTGTTTGAGAATCTTTATCATAAAAATTGTTTTACTCCCAAAGCATGACTGCCTTAAGCCAATTCATTTGATACGGAAACCATGACATTATTGTATTTTCTTTACCATGACAGCACGATCTTTGAAGAATGAGAAATAGTTTTAAAGACCTACCTTTTATAAATCCATGTTGGCTGTATCTACTGAAGCTGTGTGTTTCAAAGTAGCTAATTCACTAAATCAAGCAAACCTGTTTTTAATATTTTCCTAACAAGTGATGTTAAAATTACTGTTCTACAAGGTGTATTGTAACTTGCACCTCCTTAAATTAATCTACTTAAACTGGCATCTTTTCAGTCCTCTGGAATCTGAACAGTAAAAAAATATCTATTGCCTTTTCCATTAAAATCCCAGATAAATACAGCATGTTATCAGAACTTAGCCCTACCTCAAGCACTTTACTTAACCTATACAATCCAGGAATCTTAAATTTCCACCTACCCTGCATGTGGTAATCCACTGAAAACTTTCAACCCCAGTAAAAGACAGACACTCCCTTTATGCAGAAAATAATTTTATGACTCCATCATTATTTTTATGAAAGAAGTATTTCCCCTAGTTGTACGTTCACATTAGCATGTTATTACATCTTCTTAGTGAGAAGGTAATATATTATCTCTAAAATGATCACCTGGACTGTCTGAATATAAGTAAGAGGGTATGCCTGCACGGCAGTAAAACACCATGGCTGGGTCATGTCAGCTGACTTGGGCTCCAGCCTGAGTCCAGACATCTACACTGCAGTTTTATAGCCCCGCAAGCCCACATCAGCAGACACAGGCCAGGTGCGGCTGTTTTACTGCAGTGTAGACATACCCTTAGAGCTCTCTTTTTAACAACGATTGAAGTAGAGCACAGAATATACTAAGTCCATAAGATAGGGATAAAACCACAGAACATTCCACGTACACTCAACAGAATTGTAAAATGTTTTGTTCAAAAGAAAAACAATACCACCAGTTAGGTGCAATGCTGGACTAATATGACCCAAACTAATTGGGTTACAAATATTTTAAGCAGCTAAATTCTGACATTAGTATTTTACAGAAGTCCTAGAAGGCTCCCAAATAGGGATCCGTTGCACTAGGCAGTGTACAGACATGAAGTAAAAAGACAGTCCCTGCCACAAAGAACCATACAATTCTAGTTGCTGACAAGATGCAGCAGGTGGACATAAATACCAGACAAGGTAAAAGGGAAGGATGAGAAAACAGTGAAATGGGGCTACATTTTCCATGGTAGATAATAATCACAATTTACCATCTGCCTAGCCGTGGTCAGCCATCAGGGTTTTGTAGGCACGTGTGTCAATGGCAACAATAATTAAGTTGTAGTGCAATCATTAATATAAAAAAATTACATGGCAATGACAGTAGGTTAAAAGTGATCAAACTTTTCATATACCCTGGTCATGATGATACGACGTTGTGTTTGTGTCATACACGGTCACGGAAATAATTTAAAATGAATTTTTAGAAGACTCAATTCTCTAAGTGGATTGCATGTACAAAGAAGCATTAGGCCCAATTCTGTGGTCTCTTTATATGCTTAACTCTAGTTTAACACAATGGAAATTGTGTGCAAACAGACTGTGCGATCATGCCCAGAGAGTATATATTACATTACGGTTTATGGGCTTGGATTTCTTTTTTATAGCAGGAGTAATTCCAACTGAAGTCAGCAGAGTTATACTAATGTAACACTGGTGAGACAGGACAATCAGGTCCTCCATGAGATGCACAGCAGAGTGAGCAACCCAATTAGCACTAACAGATGTTGTACACATCAGTCCCAGTTCTGCAAGTAACTGTGAAGATGGACTACTGCACGTAGGTGGAACCCCACTGGTTTCAATGGGACTCTGTACCAAGGCAGAGGTTGTCCTCATTAAGTCACTTGTAGGACTGGGGCTTTAATACTCTATGTTTGGCACAGTAAATTTACCATCAAGTCTGCCTTCTGTACAACACACACATTTTGGACTCCAATTACTAAACGAATTAAAAAGTTAATCTTTCAGCTAAAAAGAAAATGAACATCAACGCTTTCACAAAGCAAATGGAATACCAGCATGTGTTCTGAGCTTGTTTCTTCTCTGATTAAATTACCTGACTCTCCTAGCCCTCTGTGTAATTTCTCTCTCAAGTGGTCCAATAAACAGCATTGTACTTTTTCTCACTTCTAATAATACTGTAATGATAACGCGTCCAGATTTTTCTAGTGCACAATAAGATAACCTTAAATAGAACATGAGAGGAAAAACGAAGACCAATTTTTAAAAAACCAAATCATATAGAAATTTATCTCAAGAGCACTTTTATGGAAACACAGAATTTGTCATATCAGATCATTTGTCCACCTAGTCCAGCACTATACATGTGGCAGTGAACACCAAAGGCAACATTCAACCCAGCATACAGCCCCCAAACCCACAACATAATGCACCTATACAATTGCAACGTGTTTTATTCATCTGGAGGGAAAAACAATTACTTAAGACATTCTTAAACATGATGTT
>NW_020664563.1:8844623-8884299 GCF_002925995.2 Terrapene triunguis | reverse complement strand
ATCTGGAGGGAAAAACAATTACTTAAGACATTCTTAAACATGATGTTTGATCACCCTTCTAATTCTTTTAGTTTGAGTAGCTAGAAATGTTAACAGTCATTAAATTACCTTTGGGGTTTTTGTTTATTGTTCAATGTTTTTCTTAAGTCCAGTCACTGTATTTGTCTTGACCTCCTGGAGCTTTCAGTGCTACAGGTTGACTATATGCTATCTAAAAAGGCATTTCCTTTTACTTATTCTAAAGGCACTGCACTTTAATTTCACTTTTCTCAGTAAGCAACATCCTGGGCAAAAAGCCACATCCTGATCCTGCAAACACTTGTGCATTTTAATAACTTTACTCAAATCAGCAATCCCACTGAAGTCAGTGTGACTACTCACGTGAAGACACTTAAGCAAGGTCATAAATATTTGCAGGGTCACAGTCTTTTTGATTACTTCTCAATTTACCGTTCATCATTTTGAAAACCTCAGCCAAGTCTCTTAAGTCCTTTATGTCCTAACATTATGCTCTTAGTCTTTTGCAATCTCTTTGTATGCCATAGCTCTAAGTATTTTTACCACCTCTCCTTGGGACTTCTTAATCTCTGCTGCATCTTTCTTGAGAGCGTTTTTCCAGGACTCACATGCAGGTATTGAGAGAAGACAGCCTCTCTGTAGACATTTCACTAAGACAAAGAACCACTGCGTTTATCCAGATTCTTGTAATGACATGTCATTTGCTTCATCACACAAATGGATAACTGTTTTTTGGTAACACCAGTAAAGGCTATTCCTGGAAATTATGTCAACTTTTTATCTGGTGACTCCAGTAGAGTGGCCTTCCCTACCTAGCCTCAACAGAAAATGTCTGCTTGTTTTGGAGAATTACATATATTTCTATTTATAACTAGTTTTAAAGGATGGCAGGCTCAGGACAGGGAGGCAGGATTTCTCTGTTGAGTCATCCTGATTGTCAGGCATTTGAACTCTATATATAACGGCAAGTATAATTATTGCTGATTCACACTACAGATAGACTGTTAACTCCAACCAGGATGTAAGAGGCCCTGTAAGGAAAATTCTACAGTCAAGTTTGGGAAGAAAGATTATGCTTATGTTTGGTTATTATCTGAATGACCAATAAAGCAAAATTCCAGGGAGGGACAATATTGGGACTATATGCAGCATGTATATTATATATTCTGTTCACAGCAGAATTGGAATTGTATTTGCAATTGCATACAATGAGACTTATGGACATTCATGGCAATAACTACTAATAACTGATGCTTTCACAAGAAAGCAACCATCCAGAAATGTATTTATGTAACCAGTACCACATTTCTTTTAAATATATTAGCAAACATATAAGAAAAGCTATGAAGATATGTAAGAAAAGAATAATAAGACATTTTAAAAAATATTTTAAGATGGCACTTTCTTTTTCACAAGGAATAAAATAATATTGACATCAATGCCTATCATATAAAAGGTATGTATTATTACTTTTTGTGGAGGTATATTTCATTAAAGATATGTTAGATGTGATATATCAGGTAAGTTTATGCCGATCTTTTTCCTTTTCTGCAACAAGTTAGTTAGTTTCCATCACAGTGATGCTTCCAGGGCTTGAAGCTAGTTTTGATTGTAAAACACTATGCCTGAAGCAGTAAAGTAGAGCAGCAGAGCAAAAAGGTACATATCATTACTCTTTATGCTTTAATTACCTTTCTCAACCACCTGGGACTGGCTATTTTTAAAAGATTGCTTCTCACCAGTGATGCTGTAATTAACTTCCCTTGAAATAGATTAGTTCAACCTTACCTATAGAGCTTACTGCATATTTAAAAATTACGAATTCATTTCTGTAGAGAGCTCGTTATGATATTTATCCCACCTAATTTAATTCAAAACACCAATTTGTATGTTTTCTTAATTTCAGAAATCATGCTGGGAGATGTTTAGGCTCTCAGAATAACAGACACACAAAAAATGTAAAAAGGAAATATATGTTAGTAAAATGATTTAACATTACAACACAGTTTAACAGCAGGTGATTTTTGTTTATAAAGTGTACTTAGTATCATTAAAGAGATATTTTAAAATAAGATGTTTAACTTGACCATAACATTACATATGCTACAAATAAAACTTGATATTAAAATTAAATGTCATTAAAACTAATGTACAACTATTTATACTGCTTGGTTTTTTTATGCCTCAGTCTGGACAATGAAAACAAAAGTCAGTTTTACTTTTGTTTACAGTCAGTTTCTAGTCAATTTCACTTTAGACTAAACTTTGGGTTGCAGAAAATCTTATTTGTTAATAACTACAGGTATGGAAATATTTATTGAGAAAACTGTTTTCCACTGGAATTTTTTCCTAAAAAAACACTAGTAACATTTTTATTAATCATAGATTTTTTTATTTGTTTTTAAAAAGGTGGGTTGGTTTTGGTTTATTTTTAAACAAAATCTAAATTTTGGAACAGATTTAATCTGGAATAAATTATATCATTTTAAACCAACATAATAGAAATGTGTCTCGCATTTCAGTCAAGTTCACTGATGAGATGTTAGATGAATTTATACTTGTGGTGTACCTAAAAAGGAAAATATCTCTCTATGAGGAACTATAGGTTAATAATTATAGTAGTATTTCTGATAGAGGACTAACCTCTTTGTGTAAAGTTGGATGTCATTCTCCTCAGTAGAAAACATGGCCAAAATATAAGATCATTTATTGAACCACAATTGCAAATAATGTGCTAATTCACAATGTGTCATCAGATTTTAACCAATTTATCCTTGTCTGTAGGTCCCTTTAATTGCAGTGGTCAAAAACATCAAGAAAAGTAGCAGGAAGAAATGATGAGGGCTATCTTACAAGATGAAAAACTAACCAATTAGATAGAACAAAGTAATTGGCTAATTGAGACGGAAGAGTGGAAATAGGATGCCAGAAAAACACAAGATAGATAAGTAAATTCTACAAAGACAGAGCAAATACCCAATTGAGAGGCAAGTAGAGAGCCCACTCTGCATAGAAGATGAATACTAAGGGCAGCAAAAACTGACAAGGACAGTTTTAATATACATCAAATAGTTTGCTGAATTAGATCATAATAGGCTGGGTAAAAAACGGTTACCTATCTTTCGTAACTGTTGTTCTTCGAGATGTGTTGTTCACGTCCATTACACATTAGGTGTGCGTGCGTCGCGTGCACGGACGTCGGAAACTTTTTCCCTCAGCGGCTCCCGTCGGGCCGGCAGGGGTCCCCCCCCCGCCAGAGCGGCGCCCCGCTCTAGAGTATATATATCCCTGAGGGCCCGACCCTCCCTCGGTTCTTTCTTGCCGGTGACTCCGACAGAGGGGAAGGAGGGTGGGAAGTGTAATGGACGTGAACAACACATCTTGAAGAACAACAGTTACAAAAGGTAGGTAACCGTTTTTTCTTCTTCGAGTGATTGTTCACATCCATTACACATTAGGTCACTCACAAGCTTACCATTGGAGGAGGGTAGGAGTCAAGTAACAATTGATTGGAGCACAGCCCTGCCGACCACCGCGTCCTCCCTGGTCTGATGATGGACTGCGTAATGGGCTGTGAATGTATGTACCGACGACCAGGTGGCCGCTTTACAGATTTCCTGGAGTGGAACCTGCGCCAAGAAAGCCACCGAGGACGCTTGGGCCCTAGTTGAGTGAGCCCTGATCGCTGGGGCTGGCACTTTGGCGAGCTCATAGCATGTGCGGATGCAAAGCACAATCCATGCTGATGATCGTTGAGCCGAGATAGGCTGGCCTTTCATTCTCTCCGCAATGGCAATGAACAGTTGTGTCAACTTGCAGAATGGCCTGGTCTGTTCCAGATAGAATGCCAAGGCTCTACGGACATCGAGGGTATGCAGGCTGCGGTGGCTTGGGTCCGTATGGGGTTTGGGGAAGAACACCGGTAAACAAACGTCCTGCCCCATATGAAATTGTGTGACCACCTTAGGGAGGAATTTGGGGTGCGGTCTCAGTATTGATGGGATGGAGGCCTGCAGAGGCTGTATGTGATTAGGCTCGCACCAGTGGGAGAACCTCTTTCATTTGGCAAGGTAGGTCGCTCTTGTGGAGGGCTTCCTACTACCAAGGAGAATTTGTTGGACCTGGTGGGAGCACCTATTCTCCGTATCATTTAGCCAGAGAGATGCCACACCGTGAGATGTAGTAACAGTAGGTTTGGGTGGAGTAGGCGACCCCGGTCCTGCGTGATGAGGTCTCGGTGCAGGGGTAGGGCAATCGGGGCGGTCGATGACAGTTCCAGCAGGGTCGTAAACCAATGCTGGCGCGGCCACGCCGGTGCGATGAGAATAACTGTCGCTTTGTCCTTGCGGGTCTTGAGCAAGACCCTGTGGATGAGCGGGAATGGTGGGAAGGCGTACCTCAGGCTCCCGCCCCACTGAATCGCAAAGGCATCTGCCAATGAGCCTGGGCTGAGGTTCTGGAATGAACAAAACCGAGGGCATTAGCTGTTGTCCTTGGTGGCGAATAGATCCACCTGGGGAAACCCGCACCTCTGGAAAATTGAATGTAGGACGTCTTTTCTCAGCGTCCATTCGTGCATGTGGTACAACCTGCTGAGGCGGTCTGCTAACCCGTTTTGGACCCCCAGAAGATATGCTGCCACCAATTGGACTGAATGGGCTATACAGAAGTCCCATAGGAGGAGCGCCTCGTGACAGAGGGGAGAGGATCGGGACCCGCCCTGCTTGTTTATGTAGAACATGGTGGTAGTGTTGTCTGTCAGAACTGACATGCTGTGGCCTTCTATGGTAGCGTGAAAGGTCTGGCAGGCGAGGCAAACTGCCCTTAACTCCTTCACATTGATGTGGAGCAACTTTTCCTCCCTGGACCATAAGCCCTGGGTCCGCAGGTCCCCTAAGTGTGTCCCCCAGTCCAGGTCTGACGCATCTGTTACTAGCGTCAGGAAGGGCTGCGGTGCAGCGAAAGGGACCCCTTCGCAAACTTGCTGTCGATCGAGCCACCAGCAGAGGGAGTTCGACACCCGAGCTGGGATTGTCACTATCAGGTCCAAGGGGTCTCTGCTGGGGCGATACGTTTGGGCTAGCCACAGCTGTAACAGTCTGAGTCTTAGGCGGGCATGTCTGACTACGTGTGTGCAAGCCGCCATGTGTCCCAGGAGTTGCATACAGCATCTGGCTGTGGTCGTGGGAAATTGCTGGATGGAGGTTATGGCTCATTGAATGGCCAGGAACCTGGGAACTGGAAGACTTGCTCGTGCCTCCACCGAGTCCAGGACTGCCCCTATGAAGTCCAGTCTCTGCGTGGGGATCAGTGAGGACTTGGACACATTGACCAGTAGACCGAGCTTGCGGAACACCTGTAATGCCAGTGCCACGTGGGAGCGGACCTCGTCCTCTGATCTGCCCACGAGGAGCCAGTCGTCCAAGTACGGGTATACCCACATCTTTCTTTTTTGAAGAAAGGCTGCCACCACGGACATGCATTTCGTAAACACTCGAGGGGCCGTTGCTAGGCCGAAGGGCAAGACCGTAAATTGGAAATGGTGTTGGTTGATGATGAAACGCAGGAACCGCCGGTGAGCAGGGCGGATGGCGATGTGAAAGTACGCATCTTTCATATCGAGGGCAGCATACCAATCCCCAGGATCCAGGGATGGGATAATAGCGCCAAGGGAGACCATGCGAAATCGTGCCTTCACTAAGAATTTGTTTAGTTTGCGAAGGTCGAAAATAGGGCGGAGACCCCCTTTTTCTTTGGGAATAAGGAAATATCTGGAGTAGAACCCTTTCCCTCTTAGGTCTGGAGGGACCTCTTCCACCACCCCTGCTCTGAGGAGGGCCTGCACCTCCTGTATAAGGAGTTGCTCGTGAGAGGGGTCCCTGAAGAGGGACGGGGATGGGGGGTGAGAGGGAGGGGGTGAGGAGAACTGAAGGGTGTATCCCACCTCCACCATGCGAAGGACCCAACGGTCCGATGTTATATGGGACCAAGCACGGTAGAAATGGGACAAACGGTCCCTGAAACATAGGGGAGGGTCTGGCATGAGGGTCGGTACGTTGTCCTCGATCGCATCTTCAAAATCCTTGTTGCCAGGCTGCGGCTTGCCTTGGCCTTTGTTAGGCGTGTTGTTTCGCCTACGCCTGTTGTCCCTGCCCCTTCTGCGGTACGGTCAGGGCCGGCTCCAGGCACCAGCTTCTCAAGCAGGTGCTTGGGGCGGCCGCTCCGGAGAGGGGCGGCAGGTCCAGGTATTCAGCGGCAATTCGGCGGACGGTCCCTCACTCTGCCTGGGAGTGAAGGACCTCCCGCTGAATTGCCGCCGCAGATCGCGATCGCAGCTTTTTTTTTGTTTTGTTTTTTTTGTTTTGTTTTGTTTTGGCTGCTTGGGGCGGCCAAAATCCTGGAGCCGGCCCTGGGTACGGTTCCTGCCTGGGGCGAGGGTGGTACTGTCTCTGCTGCGGCGGTTGTGGCTTAAAAGGTTTCCTCTGTGTCGCTGGGGTGTGCATTCCCAACGACTTGAGGGTTGCTCGGGAGTCTTTGAGGCTATGTAGTCTGGCATCCGTTTGGTCCGAGAACAAGCCTGACCCTTCAAACGGGAGGTCTTGCAAGGTGTTTTGCACCTCTGGTGGAAGGCCTGAAGCCTGCAGCCATGCCGAGCGCCTCATCACCACTCCTGACGCGATGGTCCTGGCAGCTGCGTCCGCGGAGTCAAGGGAGGCCTGCAGAGAGGTTTTGGCTACCGCCTTCCCTTCGTCCACTATGGCTGCGAACTCGGGTTGTGAACCCTGGGGCAGGGAATCCTTGAACTTGGAGACTGATGCCCAAGAATTGAAATTGTGCCTGTTCAGAATCGCTTGCTGGTTAGCGATCCTTAACTGGAGGCCCCCGGACGAGTAGACCTTTCTACCGAACAAGTCCAAGCGCTTTGCCTCCTTGGCCTTGGGGGCTGGGGCTTGCTGGCCATGTCGCTCCCGTTCGTTGACCGCAGATACGACCAGCGAACAGGGTGTCGTGTGACAAAAGAGGAAGTCGAACCCCTTGGAGGGGCGAAGTACTTCCTCCCTACGCCCTTCGCAGTTGGTGCACTGGAGGCTGGTGTTTGCCATACTGTCTTATAGTTAGACTATACCGTTTTTATGAGCGGGAGCGCGATTCTGGAGGGGCCTTCAGGGCTTAGGATGTCCACCATGGGATTCTCCTGCTCTACCGTCTCTTCCGCCTGCAACCCCAAATTGAGGGCTACTCGGTGGAGTAGTTCCTGGTGCACCCGATGGTCAATCGGGGGAGGGCCTGACACTGTCGTGCCTGCCACGGCTTCATATGGCGAGGAGGAAGAGGTTAAGGCCTTCTGTGCTTCCTCCTCTAACCCTTCCTGCAACTCCTCACCGGCTGGGAGCTCCTCTGGAGTCTGTCCAGTTGAGCGGGCCTGAGACGGTACCGGGCTCGGTGCCGTGTCGGCTCTCTCTTGCTCCGGTGATCTGGAGACCGTGGCCTCCTTGCGAGAGGAGGGGCACCCCTGCGGGGAGCGGGACCGGTGTCCCGAGGTGCCGGATCTCAAGGTCCTGGACGGGGGGCCTTGCTGGTGGTAGGCCCACGGAGTCCAGAATGGCTACTGTCCTGGCGGACCCCACTGTGGGTGCCAAGTGGCTTGGTGTTCCCTGCTGGCTGGTGCCCTGTGGGTATATCTGCTGGAATGGCCCGAGTCTGCCTCAGAAACCACAGATGGTGACCTTGATGGCCACGGTGGTGCCGTGGGACGGTGCCGGGTCCAGGGTCGGAGAGTGGTGCTTCTGTGACCGGGATTGGGAGTGGCGCCTTGCCGACCTGGACCGGGACCGGTACCGGTGTCCTCGGGACCGGGAACAACTGCTAGTGGTTGGTCTCGGGGATCGCGTGACTGACACGTCCCTGTGCCTGCTCGAATAAGGAGACGGGGAATGCTGGGCCTGTGCCGGGCGCTTGCTAGGGCCAGACGCCTGTGAGGCTCTCTGCGCCGAGGGTAGCCGGGAGTCCACCGAGGCGGAGCTCGACCGGGATTGGCGCCGTGAATGGTGCCGAGATGGTGACCGTGATGGGCGCACCATTGCCGGCTTGCCTCTGGATGGCAGTCTCGGTGTCGGCTCTGGATTGTCTTTGGCCTGGAGGGGGCTCTCCGCGGACAATTCGATGAGGTCCCTTGCTGCCTCAAACGTGTCCTGCGTGGAGGGCTGTTCCAAAAGCTCCTCCAGCCCTTCCTCCTCACTCGATGCGCTTATCCCGGGGCTCGACGGGCCTTTCGGCGCCGGAGCCACTGACACCGGGATCTGTCCTGGGGCAGCAATGCCCTTGGGCGCACTCGAGGTTTCAATTCTGGCAGCGAAGACGACCGGTGCCGGGGGCGGTCCTGCTGTTTCGGTGCCGTAGGCTTAGGGTGCCCTATCGGTGCAGGATCACGAACCGATGCCTGGGCACTCCGCACCGAGGCTGACGGTGCCGCGGCCGGATGCGTCGAAGTGGAGGGCTGTAATGCAGCCTCCATGAGCAACTGCTTAAGTCGAAAGTCTCTCTCTTTCTTAGTCCTGGGCTTGAAGGCCTTACAGATCTTGTAGCGCTCTTTCTGGTGCGATTCCCCCAGGCAACGGAGACACGAGTCATGGGGATCGCTGATCGGCATAGGCTTGCGGCACGTGGCACAAGCCTTGAAGCCTTGGGCATGCAGCATGCCCCGCCACCCAGGGCCGGTGTCGGGATTTGACCAAACACCTAAAACAAAGGAGCTTAACTAACTACTAAAGAACTGATAACTGCTAACATTAACACTGACTACTAACGCTAAGGGACACTCTCAGGCGCGAGATAAGAGTTGTTCCAACGCTGTCACGGACTGTAAGAAGGAACTGAGGGAGGGTCGGGCCCGCAGGGATATATATACGCTAGAGCGGGGCGCCGCTTTGGCAGGGGGGGGGGGGAACACCTCTGCCGGCCCGACGGGAGCCGCTGAGGGAAAAAGTTTCCGACATCCGTGCACGCGATGCGCACACACCTAATGTGTAATGGACGTGAACAATCACTCGAAGAACTACTACACTTTGTGCCTCATTTTGCTTACACATGCACAACCCCTACTCACTTCAGTGGGAGCTGAGTATTTGTAAAGGAGAGCAGGAAGGATGATGCAGTGATTAGCCTGGGACTCTGGAAACTCAGGCTCACTCCTCTGCTCCATCACAGACTTCCTTTATGATCTCGAGCAAGTCTCTATGGGTATGTCTACACTACGAAATTAGGTCGAATTTATAGAAATCGATTTTTTAGGAAGCGATTTTATACAGTCGATTGTGTGTGTCCCCACTAAGCGCATTAAGTCGGCGGAGAGCGTCCACAGTACTGAGGCTAGTGTCGACTTTCGGAGCGTTGCACTGTGGGTAGCTATCCCACAGTTCCCGCAGTCTCCGCCACCCATTGGAATTCTGGATTAAGCTCCCATTGCCTGATGGGGCAAAAACATTGTCACGGGTGGTTTTGGGTACATGTCATCAGTCGCCCCTCCCTCCGTGAGAGCAACGGCAGACAATCGTTTCATGCCTTTTTCCCCATGCAGACGTCAAACCACGGCAAGTGTGCAGCCCGCTCAGCTCAGCCGCCGCTGTTGTGTCCTGGGTACTGCTGGCAGCAGACGGTGCAATAGGGCTGCAAACCATCGTCATTGAACGACCGCTTCCGCTGCCACTCTGCTCTCCTGCTCTGGCAGCAGAAGGTGCAATAGGGCTGCAATCCATCGTCACGCTTCCGCTGCCCCTCTGCTCTCCTGCTCTGGCAGCAGACGGTACAATAGGGCTGCAAACCATCGTCATTGAACGACCGCTTCCGCTGCCACTCTGCTCTCCTGCTCTGGCAGCAGAAGGTGCAATAGGGCTGCAAACCATCGTCATTGAACGACCACTTCCGCTGCCACTCTGCTCTCCTGCTCTGGCAGCAGACGGTGCAATAGGGCTGCAATCCATCGTCGCGCTTCCGCTGCCCCTCTGCTCTCCTGCTCTGGCAGCAGACGGTACAATAGGGCTGCAAACCATCGTCATTGAATGACTGCTTCTGCTGCCACTCTGCTCTCCTGCTCTGGCAGCAGAAGGTGCAATAGGGCTGCAAATCATCGTCATCCAATGACCAAACGACTGCTTCCGCTGCCACTCTGCTCCCCTGCTCTGGCAGCAGATGGTGCAATAGGGCTGCAAACCATTGTCACGCTTCCGCTGCCACTCTGCTCTCCTGCAGACGCCATACCATGGCAAGCATGGAGCCCGCACAGACCACCACGGCAGTTATGAGCACTGTAAACACCTCGCGCATTATCCTGCAGTATATGCAGAACCAGAACCTGCAAAAACAGGCGAGGAGGCGACGGCAGTGGGGTGACGAGAGTGATGAGGACATGGACACAGACTTCTCTCAAAGCACAGGCCCTGGCAATTTGGACATCATGGTGGTAATGGGGCAGGATTCATGCCGTGGAACGCCGATTCTGGGCCCGGGAAACAAGCACAGACTAGTGGGACCACATAGTGTTGTAGGTCTGGGATGATTCCCAGTGGCTGCAAAACTTTCGCATGCATAAGGGTACTTTCATGGAACTTTATGACTTGCTTTCCCCTGCCCTGAACTGCAAGAATACCAAGATGAGAGCAGCCCTCACAGTTCACAAGTGAGTGGCGATAGCCCTCTGGAAGTTGCAATGCCAGACAGCTACCGATCAGTTGGGAATCAATTTGGAGTGGGCAAATCTACTGTGGGGGCTGCTGTGATCCAAGCAGCCAACGCAATCACTGAGCTGCTGCTATCAAGGGTAGTGACTCTGGGAAATGTGCAGGTCATAGTGGATGGCTTTGCTGCAATGGGATTCCCTAACTGTGGTGGGGCGATACACGGAACGCATATCCCGATCTTGGGACCGGAGCATCAAGGTAGCCAGTACGTAAACCGAAAGGGGTACTTTTCAATGGTGCTGCAAGCACTGGTGGATCACAAGGGACATTTCACCAACATCAACGTGGGATGGCCGGGAAAGGTACATGACGCTCGCATCTTCAGGAACTCTGGTCTGTCTGAATGGCCGCAGCAAGGGACTTACTTTCCAGACCAGAAAATAACCGTTGGGGATGTTGAAATGCCTATAGTTATCCTTGGGGACCCAGCCTACCCCTTAATGCCACGGCTCATGAAGCCATACACAGGCACCCTAGACAGTAGTCAGGAGCTGTTCAACTATAGGCTGAGGAAGTGCAGAATGGTGGTAGAATGTGCATTTGGACGTTTAAAAGCGCGCTGGTGCAGTTTACTGACTTGGTTAGACCTCAGCGAAACCAATACTCCCATCGTTATTACTGATTTCTGTGTGCTCCACAATATCTGTGAGAGTAAGGGGGAGAAGTTTATGGCGTGGTGGGAGGTTGAGGCAAATTGCCTGGCTGCTGATTACATGCAGCCCGACACCAGGGTGGTTAGAAGAGCACAGCAGGGCGCGCTGCACATCAGAGAAGCTTTGAAAACCAGTTTTATGACTGGCCAAGCTACGGTGTGAAAGTTCTGTTTGTTTCTCCTTGATGAAAACCCACCCCCTTGGTTCACTCTACTTCCCTATAAGCCAACCGCCCTCCCCTCACCCCTTCGATCACCACTTGCAGATGCAATAAAGTCATTGTTGTTTCAAATTCATGCATTCTTTATTAATTTGTCACACAAATAGGGGGATAACTGCCCAGGTAGCCCGGGAGGGGTAGTGGAGGAGGGACGCACCGGGTGGGGTGATGGAGGAGGGGAGGAGGGAAGGACAAGGCCGCACTGCACTTCAAAATTTATTGAATGCCAGCCTTCTGTTGCTTGGGTAGTCCTCGGGGTGGAATGGTTGGGTGCCTGGAGGCGCCGCCCCCACCGTGTTCTTGGGCGTTTGGGTGAGGAGGCTATGGAACTTGGGGAGGAGGGCAGTTGGTTACTCAGTGGCTGCAGAGGCGATCTGTGCTCCTGCTGCCTTTCCTGCACCTCAACCATACGCCGGAGCATATCAGTTTGATCCTCTAGTAGCCTCAGAATTGCATCCTGCCTCCTTTCATCACGCTGCCGCCACCGCTCGCCTTGCTCCAACCATCAGTCCTCGCATTCATTTTGTGCTTTCCTGGACTCTGACATTGTCTGCCTCCACACATTCTGCTGGGCTCTTTCAGTGCGGGAGGACTGCATGAGCTCAGAGAACATTTCATCGCGAGTGCGGTTTTTTCGCCTTCTTATCTGCGCTAGCCTCTGGGACAGAGATGATAGGGGGAGCGTTGAAACATTTGCAGCTGCGGGAAGAAAAAAAGGGAGAGTTGGGTTGACCATTTAAAATGGGTTGGCCATTTAAAAGGAGGGGCTGCGGTTTTTGGGTTAACGTGCAGCACAAACCCAACTAAACCCCCGCTCACACCTAATTCTCTGGGATGATTGCTTCACCCCTCCCCCCACCGTGTGGCTAACAGCAGGGATGATTTCTTTTCAGCCACAGGCACACAGCCCAGCAAGAACGGCCACCTCTGAATGTCCCCTTAATAAAATTCCCCTATTTCAACCAAGTGCCCATGAATGATATCACTCTCCTGAGGATAACACAGAGAGATAAAGAACGGATGTTACTTGACTGCATTCCAGTAGCTTTACTGGCCGCAAATACATTCCAAGTCTTCAGGGCAAATTAATCATTAAATATGCTTGCTTTTAAACCATGTATTATATTTACAAAGGTACACTCACCAGAGATGCCTTCTCCGCCTTCAAGGTCTGGGAGCCCGGGTTGAGAGGGTAATGTCTCCAGGGTGATAAACAGTTCCTGGCTGTCGGGGAGAACGGTTTCTCCGCTTGCCTGCTGTGCACTATCTTCAACCTCCTCCTAATCATCATCTTCCTCGTCCCCAAAATCCTCATCCCTGTTGCGTGAGACTCCCTTGCAGGAGTCCACGTACAGGGGTGGGGTAGTTTTAGGGGCACCCTCTAGAATTGCATGCAGCTCATGATAGAAGCGGCATGTCTGGGGGTCTGACCCGGAGCGGCCGTTTGCCTCTTTGGTAGGCTTGTCTGAGCTCCTTAAGTTTCATGCGGCACTGCTGCGGGTCCGTTATAGCCTCTGTCCTTCATGCCCTTGGAGATTTTTTCAAATATTTTGGCATTTCGTCTCTCCATACAGCGATCAGATCCAGTACCTCCCGTTCAGTCCATGCTGGAGGTCTTTTGCGATTCTGGGACTCCATGGTCACCTCTGCTGATGAGCTCTGCATGTTCACCTGTGCTGATGAGCTCGCCACGCTGGCCAAACAGGAAATGAAATTCAAAAGTTCATGGGGCTTTTCCTGTCTACCTGGCCAGTGCATCTGAGTTGAGAGTGCTGTCCAGAGTGGTCACAATGGAGCACTCTGGGATAGCTCCCGGAGGACAATACCGTCGAATTGCATCCACACTACCCCCAAATTCGACCCGGCGATGTCGATTTCAGCGCTAATCCCCTCATTGGGGAGAAGTACAGAAATTGATTTTAAGACCCCTTTAAGTCGACAAAAATGGCTTCGTCGTGTGGACGGGTGCAGGGTTAAATCAATCTAATGCTGCTAAATTCGACCTAAACTTGTAGGGTAGACCAGGGCTTTGTGTCTCCATTTTCCATCTATAAAATGGGAAAAATCATACTTCCCTACCTTACAGGGGTGTTGTGAGGATAAATACATTAAAACAATGTGAGGTGCTCAAATACTACGGTAATGGGGAGCACATTATCCCTGGGGGTCCGTGAGCCCGGTCCCCCCCACCTCGAAGCTGGGATTGATGCGGAGCTGAAGCCAGGAGCCCCAGCACCCCCTACCCCACCCCGCTGAAGAGGAGAGCCACGCAGGACTGAAGCCCCAAGTCCTGGCACTTCCCACGTGCAGAAACCCTAGGCCCATGGGCAGAGTTGGGGGGGAGAGCCACAAAGGTTACCCCCTCCAAACTGTAGTGTCTTACCCAGAGTGGGGCAGTCCAGAGGCAGCTCCACACCCCCCCCCGCCACCTCCTCCTCTTCCCCCAGCACCCCTCAGGCCCAGCTCTCTCGCCAGGTTGTAGGTGGGAAGCCAGAGACAGGCAGTGCGGGGCAGCTGCTCCTCTGGCTGATGGTGCCATGGAGTGGGCAGCTGTGGCATTCCCCCGTCTGCTGCTGGTGCCCGGGGTTGCGGCTGCTCCTTAGCTCCCAGCCCCCTTTGACTGCTGGGCAGCCGGTAAGAGCCGCCCGGGTGGGGGGACCCAGCTCTGGGGCTGGCAGAGCCCTCAGGGAGCAGTCGCTGCAGGGGGAGCCCTCCTGGCACACAGCACCTAGCTACCCCCTCCCTGCACCCTGAGTTACCCCCCTACCCACACACAGCCCCTAGCTACCCCCCTGCCCACACACAGCCCCTAGCTAGCCCCCTGCCCACACACAGCCCCTAGCTAGCCCCCTGCCCACACACAGCACCTAGCTAGCCCCTCCCTGCACCCTGAGTTACTTCTCCTGCCTGCCCATAGCCGGTAACTATCCCTTCCCTGCACCGAGTCACACCCCCTGCCCACCCACAGCCCCTAGCTACCACCTGCCTGCACCCTGAGTTACCCCCGCCGCCTGCCCAAGCCCCTAGCTATCCCTCCCTGCACCCTGAGTTACCCCTCCTGCCCTCCCCCAGCACCTAGCTACCTCCTCCCTGCAACCCGAGCTACCCCCCTGCCTGCCCACAGCCCCTAGCTACCCCTTCCCTGCACCTTGAGCAACTCCCCTGCCCACACACAGCTCCTAGCTATCTCCTCCCTGCACCCTGAGCGGTTTTCAAACTTTTTGAGCTGAGTCCCCCTTTGAGTTATATTTTTTGGTTGTGCACCCTCCCCCCGCCCTTCCAAACCCAGACAGGCTGGGTGGCCTGCTGAGGTGGAAGTGGCACTCCCTCCCTGGACCCTGCTGTGTGGAGCTGGACCGAGCCCCACCAGTCCTTGCCTCCCCCCAAAATAGAAGTTAAACTATGCCTATGCCCAAAGGTCCTCCTTTCTCCCCCCCTCGCCCCCCACAGCCTAGAGCCCCAAGTACCGCTGGGCCCTGGTCTTTTTATAGCACATTGAGAACCCCTGGATAAGATGGAATCTGGCCATCTCTATAAATTAATATGACAGAAAATATGTACCTTGGAAACCAGCAGAGAACATTAGTCCTTTGTATTACTAATTGTTAGTCTTCAGAAGCAAACTCTTACCAAAGTAACAATATATTATGCAATCTGAACTGCCTTTCAAATTTTCTCAAGTATTGTGCTTACTCAGACTGAGACAAGGTGGGTGAGATAGTATCTTTTATGGGACCAACTTCTGTTGGTGGAAGGGACAAGCTTTTGAGCTTGGAGCTCTTTTTCAGGCCTGGGGAAAGTAACCAGAGTGGCTGAACGAAATACAAGTTGGGACAGATTGTTAGGAATAAGGGGTTCCCACATGCTGAAGAAGACCACTTAAAATGAAGTGGGCAACTAAGGATCATCAGGCATTAGGGTGTGTTACAAATTGTTATAGTCTCCTACAGCATATGTTAAAAGAACATTACAGTTGTAGTGTCAAGTAAGGCTGTCAATTAATCGCAGTTAACTCACACGATTAATTCAAAAAAATTAATCACAATTAATCGCAGTTTTAATTACACTGTTAAATGATAGAATACCAATTAAAATGTATTAAATATTTTGATGTTTTTCTATATGTTTATATATATTATATTCTGGGTTGTAACTGAAATCAAAGTGTATATTATTTATTACAAATATTTGCAGTGTAAAAATGATAAACAAAAGAAACAGTATTTTTCAATTCACCTCAAACAAGTACTGTAGTGCAATCTCTTTGTTGTGAAAGTGCAACTTACAAATGTAGATTTTTTTTTTGTTACATAACTACACTCAAAAACAAAACAATGTAAAACTTCAGAGCCCACAAGTCCACTCAGTCCTACTTCTTGTTCAGCCAATCACTAAGACAAACAAGTTTGTTTACATTTACAGGAGATAATGCTGCCCCTCCTATAATTTACAATGTCACCAGAAAGTGAGAACAGGCATTTGCATGGCACTTTTGTAGCTGGCATTGTAAGGTATTTACGTGCCAGATATGCTAAACATTCGTATGCCCCTTCATGCTTCGGCCACCATTCTAGAGCACATGCTTCCACGCTGATGACACTTGTTAAAAAAATAATGCGTTAATTAAATTTGTGACTGAACTCCTTGGGGGGAGAATTGTATGTCCCCTGCTGTGTTTTACCCACACTTTGTCATATATTTCATGTTATAGCAGTCTCGGATGATGACCCAGCACATGTTCATTTTAAGAACACTTTCACTGCAGATTTCACAAAATACAAAGAAGGTACCAATGTGAGATTTCTAAAGATAACTGCAGCACTCAACTCAAGGTTTAAGAATCTGAAGTGCCTTCCAAAATCTGAGAGGGATGAGGTGTGGAGCATGCCTTCAGAAGTCTTAAAAGAGCAACACTCCGATGCAGACACGACAGAACCCGAAAAACCAAAAAAGGAAAATCAACCTTCTGCTGGTAGCAGCTGACTCAGATAATGAAAATGAACATGTGTCGGTCCACACTGCTTTCGATTGTTATCAAGCACAATCCCTTAACAGCATGGATGCATGTCCCCTGGAATGGTGGTTGAAGCATGAAGGGACATCTGAATCTTTAGCGCATCTGGCAGTAAATATCTTGTGGCGCTGGCTACAACAGTGCCATGCGAATGCCTGTTCTCACTTTCAGGTGACATTGTAAACAAAAAGCGGGCAACATTATCACTTGTTTGTCTGAGCAATTGGCTGAACAAGAAGTAGGACTGAGTGGACTTGCAGGCTCTAAAGTTTTACATTGTTTTATTTTAGAATGCAGATTTTTTGTAGATAATTCTATATTTGTAAGTTCAACTTTAATGATAAAGAGATTGCACTTTTATTAGGTGTATTGAAAAATACTATTTCTTTTGTTTTTTTACAGTGCAAATACTTGTAATCAAAAATAAATATAAAGTGAGCACTGTACACTTTGTATTCTGTGTTGTAATTGAAATCAATATATTCAAAAATGTAGAAAATATCCAAAAATCTTTAAATAAATGGTATTCTATTATTGTTTAACAGTGTGATTAATCGTGATTACTTTTTAAAATCGTAATCGCTTGACAGCCTTAGTTTCAAGCATTCAAAAGTTAGCAAATGCCAGAATTAATGTGGCCTGCACAACTTTAATTTGGTCCCCTTGTGCTCATGCATTGTAACACAGTCTTTAATTACATACTGTTTCTCTCCCCCCACTCCCCCCAACAGTGAGCACAGGAGAGACAGGCCCAGTGCCCAGCCCCACTCTGGCCTGAATCAGCCATCCCCGAGAAAGTCCAGCTTCACCCCTCTAGCCCTGGGCTGGAGGAGGCATGCACAGTCACTCTGTGGGAATAGAGCATGCACAATCTGGTGAGCCTGAGGCAGACACTTGGCATGGAAAATTTTAGCCTAAACAGTTAAATTTGGCAAAATTAAAAATAACTTAAAACAGGATCTTATAATGGGAAGTGTTGGGCAACCTTAATAATAGGCAGTGCTACAAGCCCCACCTATAATTATCAGTTTGTATTTTAGAAATATGAACACCACCCTTCCAAAAAGAGATTACACATAGTTATTTATTTCGCTGTGCCCCAAACTGACCTACACACCCTTTAGAAAGACTGTCACATTTCAATACTAAGAGCCTGATCCTACAAGGGCTTAAGAGCCCTCAACTCTCTTTATAATTCAATGGGGCTAGGAACACTTAGCACCTTGTACTTCAGGCCCTAAGTTAAGATAAATATAAATCAGTATCTCCAAATCCAATGAATAAAACCTAATAAAACACTAAATGAAGATATCTAATCTGCAAACATGTGTAGATTTAATGGAAAGAAATGAAATAAAAATAACTCTAATGAGATTGAGTCTGTGAAACTAACATGATCTAGGATCAAATCAAGTCTGTAAGGCAATGAGTTTGCAGGCCTTTTGTCTTCCCTTCTGGGAGAGACTGCTGTAATTACTGTATTGTCATGGTCTTGAAGATGGAATAAGAAAGAACGGAATTAATTTCTAAGTAATCAATGTCAGAGTTGCTAATACCACAACATACATCTCCC
This sequence comes from Terrapene triunguis, assembly GCF_002925995.2. NCBI lineage: Eukaryota > Metazoa > Chordata > Testudines > Emydidae > Terrapene > Terrapene triunguis. The sequence goes on along the minus strand of NW_020664563.1, from coordinate 8,866,085 downwards.
TGACATTAACAGAGACTCATAGCCACAAATAAAGTGGAGACAGCTGATAAGCAGCTTATATTTTTAGTCAGCATCTCTAGTGAAGAAAGTAGTTTGTGAAACAGAAGGATTGCTGGGATCTTTATTCTGGGTACAAACCTTCTGCAGTTTTTCAACAATAACTTTTAAAATGTGAACACTGAAAATAAAAACAAAATAGACAACAGTGTCTGATTATTTCTCCGGTGAAAATAAGGATAATATCTGTCCCTGTAAGCAAGGATATTTTATAGTTAAGCATCAAATCCCATTTATGCCATATACTTATTGGTAAAGCAGTCAAATAACTGTCCACTCTTTTGAATTCCAGTAATGTGGATTTTATCAAGGCCTTGTCAATCAAAGAATTCCAAAGGCTGATCACATCCTGGGAGTGAAAGCCCTAGGCTATTTAATCTGGATTTTATTTTTTAAATTTCCAGGACTGGCCTTGCAGGTACCTGTAGCAGATTAGTTAATTTTACATAGCTATCTAAGTTAATTTACCCCATTTGGGGGGGAGGGGCCTTAAAGAAATTTCTAATTTCCTCCTTTTCTAGTGAGAAGGTTCCGATCACTTGCCAGAAGCTACCACTTACTCATACATCATCAGCAGAGATAGTGTCAGCAACAGCACCAGAGGCAGCCACGGCTCTGACAAAAGCAGTCTCTGGCTGCTGTTGTGGCTCTCTAAGAAAACAGCATGAAAGAAGGAACACCTCCAACAAAGGAGGGCTTCTCGTAATGAACTGGGGTGGGGGAGAAGAAAAGCAATCTCATCCACAACCTGCACAAAACAGGGAATAGGTGAGAAGGGAAAGAGAAGCTCTCTTCAGAGAAGGAAGCTAGAGTGAACTGTTTTGGAAGAACCAGAGAGAGTGAGTAGGATACAAAGGGATACTAGATGGACTGAGTAGCAGGCAGTGAAGTTGGAGTCATTTAGCTTTACCCCACACCCTTGTGAATCCAGCTACAGAGCCATTACCACCTACTCAAATCCTCTCCAGCTGATCTTTTTATCTGGTGTTGGGAGAAAACCTGGACCTGGTTTCTCTCCCTCTGTGGAGTTGGACAGAGGGTCCTGTCAAGAGATCAGAGGGCTATCAGGAGGGAATAAGAGGTGGATGGACTTGGCTCAATTCTGCAAAGAGCAGAACCATGAGAGCTCAGTGACCTTGATAATCTCATTGCTTGCTGAACTCCCAAAATCAATACTCTGAGCATCCTCTCTAAAGCAGCATCCCACCGCTGCCCCCTTACTGCAAAGCTGTTCTCTATACAGCTCCCATCTATTGTAGGGGCAATGGTGCTTTTTTCTATACCGCCAGAATGGGAAGTGTTCCCTGTACAAATGTCTTTCTTAGAGCAAGAGCAGCCGCTTGAGCTGTCCATGGTGCTCCTGGTCCTAACCCAAGATAACAACTATCAGCAAATCCCAACAAGCATGGTTTCTCTCTAGAAATGGGGCACTGACCTTCTGGGCACCACATGTGGGTTAAATGAATTATTAAAGCTTGGCCTGTTACTTCTCCACAAACTTCACTTTTCTAAAGTGTGAAAACAGCCAAACCATCAGCCTTTTAAGTCCATGAAATCTTTGATCAATTTAAGTTACTCTTTTCAAGTAATTAATATTACCACAGTATTCTCAATATTCCCTGTTAATATCATGGATATATTAATTAGGAAAAAGGCAAAATTATAAAGATTTGAGTGATGAACACTATCAGCTCTTCCCTAGACTTCCCTAGAATTCAAACCTCCTTTTGCAGTTAGGGATCAAAAAATGGACACAGCAGCAGCAGGGACCTCACCATGTCCTTGTACAATGACATATTTCCCTGCCCTTGCTTGTCAGTCTCATTTTGATGCAGCTCAGAATCCTATAAGCCTTATTTGCAGCACCTGAATACTTCATGTTTCCATTATCATGTTTCTTCTAATACAAATCCCTATATATTTTCAGTTACTTTTCAATATGTATATGTTTTTAATAAAAGTAATAGCAACAAAAATACATAATTACTTTTAGTTGTCTTTTAAGACTGCCCAATGGAAAAAATTAGTTCTCAGAGTCCTAGAGACAACCATCTCTCTCTTATAAATCCCCTTTTCCTAATCTGATGAGGTAGTTTAGCAGCTTTAAAATTCTAAAGCTTAAGGAATTCCTACCTGTTCTTCCTGACAGCAAGTAACAATGTAAGAAATGGTAAACAGTAAATGGAAGGGCTGGTAAAGACGTTCAATAATTACTATTTATTAATCATCTAGCAACAATCCAGCCTTGAATCCAAGACTGCAGGGTGAACAGTAAATGTATAACCACCTCCCAGAAGCTATCTATACAATAACTCCTGAGTACCTATTTCAATTAAACTTTCATTTAAAAAAAAATGGTTGAGATTGTATGACAAACATCAGGACTTGAAACTAATGCTGTGGCCCATGATGGGGATTGTAACTGACCAGATTAATAAACAATGAAACGTTGGCTTACATGTAGTGTTCTGACAGAACTGTCCACAAATGTTCCTTCTGGAGGAGAAAGTACAATTATTACTGTGCCCTCCATTAACATAAAAAAACATAGCACATTGTATTTGTGTGAAAGCCTAAGGCATCCCTTATCTCAAACAGGAACAAAACAGCACTTTCTTAAAAAACCCCAAACTACAATACATCATCTGATACTATTTTGTGGTTATTTACACGGTTATTAAGAAAACCCAACCTTTTAGATCAACGCAGCATTCAATAAACCGTGTTCTGCTAAGAAGCATTCACTCATATGTATATTAAATGGGCATTTTTGGGCTTCTGCTTGTGTATTGGTGAAAAGTGACACCTCCTATGACAGTAACTATAAGGGTCCAGTGTCAGCGTGTGCCAACTAGTTCTTATATTATCTAATTACACACACATATGTCATTAAATGAACATTATTAAGATTGCAAAGTCAAGCACTCAATGGTTAGGAAATCTCCTTGTGTGTATGCATTATGATGCTCTGATCATATGCTATTTTTCAACAGGACCCCTGCTGCATTCAATACACAGGATGGAGCTGCTGTAAGGCTGAATCAGGGTTGTGTAGTGATGGAAGATGTCGTCCACTGGCAAAACAACATAGTTTTCCCTAGCCTTGTTCTTGGAAACAGCTGAACCTTTTTTGCTGAAGTATTGCAAAGAAGTCAGCCTGTGGCAGACACATGGGATGAAGAATTTCAGCCCAAACAGTTAAAATTTGACAAAGTTATAAGCCACTGAAAACAGGATCTTATACTGGCAACTGTCAGCAGCCGTAATAAAGCCTTGATGAGGGGGCAGGGCTAACTCAGGAAGGCCTGAGGTTTAAAGAGCCAGCTCCTAAGTGCAAGCAGGAGCAGCAAACAGGGGAGTTGGGCGAGGGAGTTCTCCAGGTGAAGGAGGAAGGACTAAGTGATCCTTAGGGTGAGTTTGTTTATTGCGTGCTTACTTGCTTGCTGATTCTAGGAGCAGCAAACAGGAGTTTTGCAAGGGAGTTTAGAGAGGGCATGTGAGAGGCAGATATACCTAAAAACATACTCTAAACATAGGCCAACAACACTCCTCCCAACACACAAAAAGCCACACTGTAAGAATAAAATTAATGCAAGCAGCAGAGTGGGGGCTATCCAGTTAATTGCACTGAATGCAGTATGTATGCTATCTGCCTTGTGGGCAGGTGTTGTACGTGCGCATTCAGTGCAAGCAACTCATGGCCTTCAGAGAGACAGTGGTACCTCCTGAGGCCAGAGTGGCTGAACTGGAGGAGCTAAGGGAGAGAGAGAGAGAGAGAGGTACATAGATAAGACACAGTAGAATGGTCCCACCCTCAATCTGATAGCCTCTGTGCTGTTAAGGAGGATGAAAGTCTTGGAGAGGGAAAGCATCAAAATAGAGGAGAGGGAAACAATCACGTAGTTGGGATCCTCCTTCCAGATGATGTCATGGTATCCTCTTACCATGACTCTACCCCGCTGGGGGATGGAGCCCCAGTTACTAGGGAGAGCCAAGAAATATTAATGGGTATTCAATTATTACAATAGAGATAGCTGGGTTTGTGATGAGCAGGAGAATCACATGGTGAATTGCCTGCTGGGGGCAAAAGCTGCAGATCGCACACTAAACAGACTTATGTGCAGTGCTGGGGAGGAGCTGGAAGTCATGGTACATGTAGGTAGCAATGACATACAGAAAGGTAGGAAAGAGGCCCTGGAGGCCAAATTTAGGCTGCTTGAAGGCCAGGACCTCCATGGTAGCATTCTCTGAAATGCTTCCAGTTCCACATGTGGGGCCAGAAAGACAGGCAGAATTTAAAGCATGGATGAGACAATGGTGTAGGGAAGAGGGGCTTAGGTTTATTAGGAACTGGAGAACCTTTTGGGAAAGGAGGCAGCTATAGAGGAAGGATGGGCTCCACCTAAACCAAAATGGAATCAGACTGCTGCCATGTAAATAAAAAATCCTCTACAATATTTTTAGTAAGTAAGATCTGAGAGAAAGCCAACAAGTGTGGAGGAGCACACGGTTCAGGTGGAGACATTTGTTAGGGATTAATTTATTAAAGGGGGAACTCTATATCCTAAGTAAAGAGGATAGGAAACAAGTTGGTAAAGTACGGGTAGCGAGAAACAGTCAAATGTCAAAGTGTCTCATTTAAATATAGCATATGAAGGCACATGAGTATTGAGGAAACGTACAAATGCTTATTTACAAATGCTTGAAGTCTAAATACTAAGATTAGTGAATTAGCGTGCCAGGCATTAAATGAGGATAATGATATAACAGGCACCATGGAAACTTGATGGAATGAGGATAATCAACAGAACATGGTAATATCAGTGTACAAAATACATAGGAAAGACAGAGTAGTTTGCACATGTGGGGGAGTGGCACTATATGTGAAAACAAGCATAATGTCTTAATGAAATAAACTGTACCATAAAATCTTTATGGATAGAAATTCCATGCTTGCACAATCAGAGTATAGCAGTTGGAATATACTATTAACCACCTGACCAGGATGTTGATGGTGATTGTGAAATACTCAAGGAGATTACCGAGGGTGTCAACAAGCATGTGGACAAGGGTGATCTGGTGAACATAGTGTACTTGAACTTTCAGAAAGCCTTTGACAAAGTCCCTCGCTAAAGGCTCTTAAGCAAAGTAGGAAGTCATGGTATAAGAAGGAAGGTCCTCTCCTGGATGAGTAATTGGTTAAAAGATAGGAAACAACGGGTAGGAATAAATGGCCAGTTTTCACTATGGGGAGAGGTAAAGAGCAGATCCTCCAAAGAACTGTATTGAGACCTGTGCTGTTCAACATATCATAAGTGATGTGGAAAAGTGAAGTGACAAAATTTGCAGATGATACAAAATTACTCAAGATCGTTAAGTCCAAAGCTGACTGCAAAGAGTTACAAAGGGATCTCACTTGACTGGGTGGCAAAATGGCGGATGAAATTCCATGTGGATAAATGCAAAGTAATGCATATTGGAAAAAATAATCCCAACTATACATACATACATATGATGGGGTCAAATTTAGCTGTTACCTCTCAGGAAAGATCTTGGAGTCATTGTGGATAGTTCTTTGAAAACATCTGTTCAAAGGGCAGCTCAGTAAAAAAAGCTAACAGAATGTAAGGCACCATTAGGAAAGAAATAGATAAGACAGAAAATCATAGAATACCAGGGTTGGAAGGGACCTCAGAAGGTCATCTAGCCCAACCCCCTGCTCAAAACAGGACCAATCCCCAGACAGATTTTTGCCCCAGATCCCTAAATGGTCCCCTCAAGGATTGAGCTCACAACCCTGGGTCTAGCAGGCCAATGCTCAAAACCACTGAGCTATTCCTCCCCCTCTATATAAATTCACAGTGCACCCAGACCTTGGATACTGCATGCAGTTCTGGTCACTCCATCTCAAAAAAATATATATTATAATTGAAAAAGATACAGAGCAGGGCAAGGAAAATGGATATGGAAAAGCTTCTGTATCAGGAAAGATTAAGAAGACTGGGAATGTTCACCTTACAAAAGAGACGACTAAGGGGGAATATGACAGCGGTCTCTAAAATCATAAATGGTATGGAAAAAGTGAATAAGGAAGTGTTATTTACTCCTTCATGTAACACAAGAACTAGGGGTCCCCAAATGAAATTAATAGGCAGCAGGTTTAAAACAAGCAAAAGGAAGTACTTCTTCACACAATGCACAGTCAACCTGTGGAACTCATTGCCAGGGAATGTTGTGAAGGCCAAAACTATAACAGAGTTCAAAGAAGAACTAGGTAAATTCATGGAGAATAGATCCATCAATGGCTGTTAGCCAAGATAGTCAGGGATGCATAGCCCTGTTCTGTTAACTCCCTCTCAAGCACCTGGCATTGGCCACTTTCAGATGCAGGATACTGGTCTAGATGGACCATTGGTCTGACCCCGTATGGCTGTTCTTATTTTCTTATATGTTCTTATGCTAAATGTATGCACAAACAGTTGTGTGAATAAATTAGTCTACACGCCTCTATCTAAATATTATAGTTGATTGTGAAATAATATTAGTTCCAAAAAAGCTCACTTATTCAGATATTATATTTTAATATATATTAAAATGGTTGAGCAAAGTCATTACTGTTGGCAAGTAGAATCAGTTTTGAATTTTCACTTGTCCAAGGGAGATAGACACCCAAATCCCACTGAAATTCAATAGAAGCTGGATGCCAAGCCCCTCTTTTGCTCCTTTGAAAATCCCAGCCTTTATTACTAAATTCCATGGACAGTGGGAACGCAGCGTTTGCACTGCAGTACTTAAATACAATTAAACCCTCAAACCAAACACCTATTTTCCTAAAGGGCACTGTGGTTATCTTTTTAACATACTAACTACTATAATATACCACTGTATGCCCTCAACCTTGTATTACTAGAAGGCCAAGAGACACACCATTCTTCTTTGACTCAACTCTGGTTAGCAAAAGCTCAGTTATGATCCTGGGGTATCACAATGCGGCTTGTAAGTAAGAGGAGGAGGCAGGACAGGCAAGGGTGCTGAGAAGGGAGGGAATTGATCCTATGTGAGAAATGCAGCTTCACACCTACAAGAACATAAAAACGGCCATATTGGGTCAGACCAAAGGTCCATCTAGCCCAGTATCCTGTTTTCCAACAGTGGCCAATACCAGGTGCCCCAGAGGAAATGAACAGAACAGGTAATCATCAAGTGATCCATCCCGTCGCCCATTCCCAACTTCTGGCAAAGAGGCTAGGGACACCATCCCTGCCCTCAAAGCTTAGAAGGGGTAAATATGTATGGACTTTATGAAAGTCCCAATATCAATAACGCTGTGAACAACCTTAACAGCTTCCTTATGCATTTTGGAAACGCCTTAGATGTTTTCATAGAAACCGAACTGCAGTGTTATAGCAAATGCGATTCTCTGTTAAGGAGATAAATGTCAGCACTTCTTCACCTGCCTCTCTTCCTCCTCGGGATACCACCAGAACTAGTGACAGAAGAGACAAGCAATTTTGGTAGCACAGAATGCTCTGGTAGCGTCACTGGGAGCAGCAACTTACAGTGTCTGCATTAAAACATCAGCATTTACCAACAGTTACATCATCTTATTTCCTTATCAAATTACAGGAAACATTGCAGTTTCATAACAATAAATGCTGCCTTTTAAATAGTAACCACTGTGCTAGTGGAGATAATAGCTGGCAGAGGACTGACAGGAGTAGCAGTGACTAGACTGCTACCCTATTTTTTTTATTTTTATATATATATATACACATCTCTCTCTCTCTCTCTCTCTATAATAAAAAAATATATGTGAAGTAAAGCAGATCACATGGCAAGGAAGGTAGGTGTGAGATAAACAATGTATTTCTTTTTCTATCGCATCTTTCATGCATGTAGTATCCCTAAATGGTTCCCAGACTGTTGATGTGTCTAGAAATCAAAATAATGAGACTGCATCCTATATTACTACCTATGAAATTGAATCAGTAAATCTGACCACTACATAGCTAGGCACGCAGCGCATGTAGATTAAAGAGAACCATGTTACATGCAAATAAATAATAATAATGCAAAGGAGGTTTGGAAAAGTTCATAAAGAGATGAAAAAGAAAATGCAGATATAAAAGGTTTGATTATGATACTAAAATAAATGTGTACAGCATAAAAATAATAAAACACTTAGAAATGAAATGCCATTCATCCTGTTAGAGCAGAATGACTTTTTGGTTGTAATTATAGCAATTTACTTCAATTTATACTACACATTAGATAACGTATTCAGAATATTAGAAAGTGTTATAGGATTTTCAACATTTAAAATGAATAATCCTTCTTAATAGCGGATCAATGTCATTTCCAGTTGACTACTACTAATTCTCTCTTTGAAACAACCTAAAAACATTAATGATGATAGATGTTCCTTGGAGCATACTTTAAAAAAAAAAAAAACAGAGAGAGCTGCAGCTGTACGCAAGTAACTTTTTCTGTTCCATTCTTATCTGCTAGAGAACTGCACTACTGAAGACACAGTTACAGAAATTTGTCTGCAATACAACAGCATGTCAGGGAAGATGCACTTATTCCTGTGATAAAACAAACTACATTACTAAAACAACAGTGAGCACAAGAAGAATTTGTGAACCAACTACTGGTAACCTTGCCAAATAAATTGTAAACAGTCCCTATTGTAATCTGAAGGTATTTAAAGTGTGTGAATGTGGACCCTTGAAATTAAGTAATGGATATTCTATTTCCTTCCCCCCCTCAACCCCTACCCCCACCGACACAAGAAGGTGCCCACAAAACTCTATGGGGAAAAAATTAAGTTTGAATGAAATATAAAAAATATTGTAAAAACCAAAGAAAATATTTATAATGTTATGTATTCAAGATGGCAGTTGCCATACGGCTCAAGCTCTCATATGGACTGAATATCAGCATAACCTACTGGGGAAAATTCAATCCTGTTGTAAACTGGTACAACTCCACTGATTACAAGAGATCTGCACACACATTAGGGCTTAATTTGACTCACTGAATTCCAAACAGAAGCCTCAGAAGGTAACAAGTGGCAGCATATATAAAGTAAAGGAACATTTTTAAAGGAAATAATAAAAATACCTTATGTAGACTGGAGTTTAAGCTTGTAGGGAAAAGCTACTGTCCCTAGGGTCAAGAAAGTGACCACTAGTAGGGAATAATGACCTGAGCTTGTGTCTTTACTCTCACCCACCAGGTATACATTTTTAACGTCACTTCCAGTCTATATATTATATCTTTACTTCCATTCTGATATTTTTATTATTTTTATTTTCCTATCATTTTCTTGAATCAGATTATAGAAAATGTTGCTTGAATATTTTAGAAATATATTTCATTTCCATAATTTTAATATTCCTTGTTCAGTTTTAGCTTTGGTGACATTCATATATTATCTTTTCAATCAAAAAATATATAGTTCTGTATATACTGACCACATTTTTCATTATTTTAAATCTTCATCACCATTTTAAATTGCAGCAAGAGAGATTTAGGTTAGATATTAGGAAAAAACTTCCTAATGTAAGCGTTGTTAAGGACTGGAACAAATTACCTAGAGAGGTTGCAGAATCTCCATCATACAAAGTTTTTAAGAACAGGTTAGACAAACACCTATCAGGGACGGTCTAGATAATACTTGGTCCTGCCTCACTGAAGGGGATAGAACTGGATGACCTATCAAGGTCCCTTCCATCCTACATTTCTATGATTTTCAGAATTAACCTATATATCTTGCCATTTGTATGGTGTTTGTTATGTTCACTGATGCAGCAAGTATATTCCTTGCTTCCAGTTCTCAATTGTAGGAAAAATGTTATTTTGTATACGTATGCAGCCTTGCACAGGTAAACTTTAAATTTACAGTCATCTTTTACATTCATCTTTATTAAAGCACTGATTTATATTTTATTAGCATTTGAACATTTAAAGGAAAATTATGGCTGAAGATGAGGCAATGCCATGTTACGTAGCATAAGAATTCCTATACTACTCCAGATTTTCATCAAGCCGCTGATGTGAACTCATCTTTTTATACCGAGACTAGCCAGAAAGTCATTTTATATAAAATGCTTGTGATTAAATATGTACAATAGTAAAAAGATTGCAGGAGCATTTGTCCCATAAAAGGATACATTTCATCTGTGTCTTTTCAGCAACCATACTGAGAGCGAGTATGCCAGTTAGTTCATTCGTTCTCGGTACTTTGTATTCTGATATGCTTTATTTTTAGATAGAAAGGTTTGGGACCATTACTACAAAAACAAAAAAATCTGCTAGTCAGTATAGTACTGATATTATTACTTAATCTGTTTTTTCTGGTCTCTCCAATTACCCTTCAACAATAAAAATAACAAATGCATTAATTTGTTTTACTACTGACGAAGAATTCCTTATTTTCTAATGTCTAACAATGACGTCTGTTGAAGTGGGCATTCGCCCACGAAAGCTTAGGCTCCAATACTTCTGTTAGTCTTTAAGGTGCCACAGGACCCTCTGTTGTCTGTTAGGTACTACCTCCTCATTACTTAATGTCTAAATCCTGAGTGATGAAGTTTTAAGGGGTGCAGTAGGGGAGGGAGAATGTGTTCTGTTTTTGTTTTTCTTTTTTACTTCCTAATCCATTAACTCCTCATAAGGATCTGTCTCAATGTGTTCAGTATGTTTGCCAAAAAGTTCTTCATCCTCATAACGTACGAGGAATCATACAGGTCTTGTTTGAAGATTATGTGATCCTGGACAAATTGTCCTTCCACCCGATTCTTTATGCAGTTCATTTCTTGATAAAGTACAATCTTCTCTAAAATCCAGTCTAGACTGTCTAATATTGGGAGTCTCAAATCCTTCAATAGGGTGGTCCACAACTTAGGCCTTGTCTACACTTGCAGTGGTGTATAGGATACATGTAGCTACACGTGGCAATAAAAGCCTCTGGCAGATGGGAAATGTTCCAGCAATCGAAAACTGCTGGAACCTTTCCCTGCTGTCTACCCCTGCCAGAATCTTTCTCCATTGCTGAAGCCTTTCACTGCGGTGGGGAAAGGCTCCGGCGGCAGTGGGACACTATACTGCTAAAAACAACAGTGTGGGTGTGAGAGGCTTTGCTTTGTTGTGTAGAGAGCCATGTATGGTATAGACCAACCTAAGCTTCTAGCATTTCTATATTCTACTTGCCTAAGCAGTACCTCACTGTCTACATTGCTACTTATGCCTGTGCTAGTTGGGCATGCAGTGTCTGTACTCTAAACAACACCATAAGTGTAGTCCTACCCTACATGGAGAACTTGTCTCATGCACATTTCCTCCCGCATTTGCACTTTCTCCTCCCTTTCCAGGGCCACCTGCCCTTCAAATAGTTATCATAACACATCCCTGTGGCAATTTGCTTAATTTTAGGAAAACATTTACTGCTTTTTGAAGCTATCTTTTAGTGTGATTTAGCAGCCAGAGACAAGGAGAGCCAGCACCATGTGACCAGCCAGCTCTACTCAAGATCACCAGCAAATTCCCTGCAGAGCAGTTTGAGAAAAGCCACTCTAGTACATTCAGAAATTACCTATTCACAGTAATAATATTTATCTTTCTTTCTGGGTAAAATCTACAGAGAAAACTTTTGTGAGCTCCCTACAGCCTGAATGAGAGTAAGATCATTAAGGATAGTACAAACCAGATCATTTAGAGATATTCTTATTCAGGCTTAATTAAAGCAACATCTACAACCAATCTGTCCATCAGAGTGCAGGGAAATAACTGCAAGTACAGAAAATCAGGACAATGAATTTTCAGATCTTCCACACACTCCTATAACTTGTGTTTAGGGCCCTACCAAATTCACGGTCCACTTTGATCAATTTCGTGGTCACAGGATTTTTAAAATCTTAAATTTCACGATGTCAGCTATTTAAATATGAAATTTCAGTGTTGTGATTGTAGTCCTGCAGTCCTGTAACTGTAGCAGCGCAGAAGTAAGGATGGCATAGTATGGTATTGCCACCTTTACTTCTGCGCTGCTGTCTGCAGAACTGGGCCTTGAGTCAGTAGCCGCCACTGTCCAGCCGCCCAGCTCTGAAGGCAGCAGCGCAGAAGTAAGGGTGGCATGGTATGGTATTGCCACCCTTAGTTCTGTGCTGCTGCTGGCCACCCAGCAGCCGCCACTCTCCAGTCACCCAGCTCTGAAGGCAGTGCAGAAGTAAGGGTGGCAATACCATGACCCCCCCTTAAAATAACCTTGCAATCCTCCCTGCAACTCCCTTTTGGGTTAGGATGCCCAATTTGAGAAAGGTTGGTCTCCTTGGTGAAGTCTGTATAGTATAGGGTAAAAGCACACAAAAGACCAGATTTCAGGGTCTGTGACCCGTTTTTCATGGCTGGGAATTTGGTAGGGCCCTACTTATGTTACAGCACTTCTGATCACCAAAACCAAAGTCACAACTTGAACCCATATTCAAAAGTTATTTCACTTCTCTGCTAGTCTCCAATCCCTGCTCATTCTAATCTAAGTGGCAGAATTTTTTTTTAATTGCAATCATCAGAGATGAAAATTCATCTTATTTTGGTGTCACAATTTATATGCTGGCATGTTGTGACACAGATAGATACAGTTTTTCTAGTCAGTCAGGATCTGATGATAAGGTGTTGGAAGTAATCGAAAAGGTCCAGCTACTCTGATCCCCCATTTCACATCTTCTCTTCTACTCCATACAGTGAACTGTCAAGCCAAGACACTATAGTTCAGGGTGCACCTAGAAGAGTAGGACCAGCAGATGGGAAGATAACAGACACACCAATTAGCAGAGCTTGTATGATTAGTGAGCAAAGACTGACCATAGTACACCTCTACCTCGATAGAACGCTGTCCTCGGGAGCCAAAAAATCTTACCGCGTTATAGGTGAAATCGCGTTATATCGAACTTGCTTTGATCCACCGGAGTGTGCAGCCCCGCCCCCCCAGAGCGCTGCTTTATCGCGTTATATCCGAATTCGTGTTATATCGGGCCGCGTTATATCGAGGTAGAGGTGTATCTCAGAAACCGAGAGAGGGGAGGAGAGAGACAGGAAAGGAGAAAAGCAAAGTAGGAAGAATTCAGAAAATGTGAAAAGGATGGGGGGAGGGAGGGCAGAAACAAGGAAGAACACAGGGAAGGTAGAGACAAGAACAGAAATCCATCCTGCCAAAACAGAACCTCTTACAAATCAAAGACAGAAAAGCACTGGCTTAAGAAAAACCATTTCAAGCATCAGGAAGTAGCATAGAGCTGTATTAAAAGCTCAAGTAACCTGACTTAAGTATAGAATAATTTACAATATAAGATGAAAGGCTAGAAGAAAAGTCTCACATTACTATGCCACCAAGCTGTTTATAGATTGCATTCCCCCCCCCCCCAATATAAATCAGGGTGAATCCTCAGTCACTGAGTGCCTAAACCTCCCTGAACTTCAATGGGAAATTGGGTTGCACAGCAACAATGAAAAATCAGGCCACCTCTACCTAGATGCCTAAATATAGAATTAGTATGTTAACTTTAGGTACCCAGGTTGGAAAATTTTGTCCTAGCTCTTTCTGCTGTGGGGACTGCCTTCAAAATGTAACAGTACACCAGTTACGTGCATTGAAAATCTTTTGATGTAATTTTTTCCCTAAAAATCCCTGGTTACTCACAGTCCTTTCTATCCCACCCAGCAATGACCTTTAAGGCCCAGGAAACCTGTCTCTCTCTCTCTCTCTCTCTCTCTCTCTCTCTCCTACAACCCCTAACTTTTTTGTGGGGTGGGAAGGGAAACTCTGACCAATTTGCAGCTGAAGGGGAGAAGTGTTATGGCTTCTGTGAGTGTGCTCCCACTGCTGACTGACTGCTTGCAAGCAAGCAAGCTTCTCCTGTGAATATGAGCACAGTCTCTGGGCTTAAAAGGCCAACTCAATTGAGGCTCTGGCTGAAGGAGGAGTTAAAGTGACAAAACTAAGGTTTCAGAGGGTAGCCGTGTTCGTCTGTATCAGCAAAAACAACGAGAAGTCCTAGATGCCACAAGGATTCCTCATTGTTAAAACTAAGGTTGGAAGCTACCTATTTCCTCCCCACTAAAACTGTATTGGTGAAGTTCTTGATGTGATCTGAATAATAATAATAATAGTAATATTTCGCAGAGTATACAGTATCTTCATAGCACAGTAAAAACAATAAATATTGACATACAATCTATTCCTGGCTGGCTGTCTAGGTAGTATGGACGGAACAGAATTAAAAGAATGCAAAATAAAGAGACTGACGATAAAAACTTATCCAAAATAGAAGCCAGAACACATGAACATAAGCCCCATAACGATTTCTTGGAAAGCAAAAAAAAAAAAAGGCAATTATATCAATTGTCATTTTAAAGCCATGCAAGATACTAATAAGAAAGTGATTCTCGCTCTTATGAGTAACCTTTCAGTTAACAGAGCCAAGAGAGTAGCCGTGTTAGTCTGTATCTACCAAAACAACAAGGAACCCACGAAACCCACGAAAGCTTATGCCCAAATAAATCTGTTAGTCTTTAAAGAGCCAAGAGAATGATTTTTTTCCTAAAAAATCTAAGTATTGAGAGATTAGAGGATGGAGAGAGAGAGAGGAAATGCAGGGATGGTTGTGTAAATCACTCCCCTGTTTCATGTTGAGTCCTGCTGAGGAAAATCAATTAATCAGCCAAAAGCACAAAAAGAGCAATGCTGCAAGGGAACAGCTGACAACAACTCCAAAAGATGTTCTCAAAAATAAGACACAAGCTTTTAGCCAGCATGCTACTAAGGCCTGGTCTACACTAACACCCCAATTCGATCTAAGGTACGCAACTTCAGCTACGTGAATAACGTAGCTGAAGTCGACATACCTTAGTTCGAATTTACCGCGGTTCAGACGCGGTCCACACACGGCAGGCAGGCTCCCCCGTCGACTCCGCGGTACTCCTCTCGCTGAGGTGGAGTACCGCAGTCGACGGCGAGCACTTCCTGGTTCGAATTATCGCGTCCACACCAGACGCGATAAATCGAACCCGGAAGTTCGATTGCCAGCCGTCGAACTACCGCGGTAGTGTAGACAAGCCCTTAGATAATATAACTGAAACCTCCCCAAAAAATAATCCACAACTAAGAGCACTGAAGTTTAGTCTGAGAACTTGATGCTTTATGACATTATAAATGGTGGACATGGAAAAGAATCATTGGGTCATCTACTGCGTCTTTCTGCCTGTCAGTGAAGGATTTCCTATGGTAAATTTCCTTGTAATTTGTCCTGCCTGCTTCAAGGATTTGTGAAGTTTTAGGATTTGTGAAGTGTATTAAGGGCCCAAAAGCAAGCTATTCCGCTGGTTAGGAAAGATAGAAAATGTGGCAAAAGACCACCTTGGCTTAACCACGAGATCTTGCATGATCTAAAAAATAAAAAGGAGTCATATAAAAAATGGAAACTAGGACAGATTACAAAGGATGAATATAGGCAAACAACACAGGAATGCAGGGGCAAGATTAGAAAGGCAAAGGCACAAAATGAGCTCAAACTAGCTACGGGAATAAAGGGAAACAAGAAGACTTTTTATCAATACATTAGAAGCAAGAGGAAGACCAAAGACAGGGTAGTCCCACTGCTCAGTGAAGAGGGAGAAACAGTAACAGGAAACTTGGAAATGGCAGAGATGCTTAATGACTTCTTTGTTTCGGTCTTCACCGAGAAGTCTAAAGGAATGCCTAACATAGTGAATGCTAATGGGAAGGGGGTAGGTTTAGCAGATAAAATGAAAAAAGAACAAGTTAAAAATCACTTAGAAAAGTTAGATGCCTGCAAGTCACCAGGGCCTGATGAAATGCATCCTAGAATACTCAAGGAGCTAATAGAGGAGGTATCTGAGCCTCTAGCTATTATCTTTGGAAAATCATGGGAGACGGGAGAGATTCCAGAAGACTGGAAAAGGGCAAATATAGTGTCCTATAAAAAGGGAAATAAAAACAACCCAGGAAACTACAGACCAGTTAGTTTAACTTCTGTGCCAGGGAAGATAATGGAGCAAGTAATTAAGGAAATCATCTGCAAACACTTGGAAGGAGGTAAGGTGATAGGGAATAGCCAGCATGGATTTGTAAAGAACAAATCGTGCCAAACCAATCTGATAGCTTTCTTTGATAGGATAAAGAGTCTTGTGGATAAGGGAGAAGCTGTGGATGTGGTATACCTAGGCCTGGTCTACACTAGGAGTTTATGTCGAATTTAGCACCGTTACATCGAATTAACTCTGCACCCGTCCACACCACAAAGCTATTTAGTTTGACATAGACTCTTAAATTCGACTTCTGTACTCCTCCCCAACGAGGGGAGTAGCGCTAAATTTGACATGGCCATGTCGAATTAGGCTAGGTGTGGATGGAAATCAACGGTAATAGCTCCGGGAGCTATCCCACAGTGCACCACTCTGTTGACGCTCTGGACAGCAGTCCGAGCTCGGATGCTCTGACCCGCCACACAGGAAAAGCCCCGGGAAAATTTGAATTCCTTTTCCTG
Source organism: Terrapene triunguis (assembly GCF_002925995.2). Taxonomy (NCBI): domain Eukaryota; kingdom Metazoa; phylum Chordata; order Testudines; family Emydidae; genus Terrapene; species Terrapene triunguis. The sequence continues at coordinate 8,849,463 of NW_020664563.1, read as the reverse complement.
TCTGGGCAGTTTGAATCTCATTTCCTGTTTGGACATCGTGGCGAGCTCAGCAGCACTGGCAACGATGCAGAGCTCTCCAGCAGAGATGGCCGTGCAATCTCAGAATAGAAAGACGGCCCCAGCATGGACTGATCGGGAAGTCTTGGATCTGATCGCTGCGTGGGGTGATGAGTCCGTGCTTTCCGAGCTGCGATCGAAAAGACGGAATGCAAAGATCTACGAGAAGATCTCTAAAGCCATGGCAGAGAGAGGATACAGCCGGGATGCAACGCAGTGCCGCGTGAAAATCAAGGAGCTGAGACAAGGCTACCAGAAGACCAAAGAGGCAAACGGATGCTCCGGATCCCAGCCCCAGACATCCCGTTTCTACGAGGCACTGCATTCCATCCTAGGTGCGGCCGCCACCACTACCCCACCACTGACCGTGGACTCTGAGGATGGGATATTGTCGACGGCCGCTTCCTCGGACATGTTAGCGGACGGGGAAGATGAGGAAGGAGATGAGGAGGACGAGGCAGTCGACAGCGCTTACAACGCTGATTTCCCCGACAGCCAGGATCTCTTCATCACCCTTACAGAGATCCCCTACCAACCGTCCCCAGCCGTTAACCCGGACACAGAATCAGGGGAAGGATCAGCCAGTAAGTGTTTTAAACATGTAAACATTTATTTTTAACAGAACAGGAATATTAACAATATTAACAATGAGTTGTGCATGATTACTTTGCCCTAGGCGCTTAATGTTTCAGTCCTTGGCAGTGCAACTACTGAAAAAAAAAATTTAACAATGTCCGGTTTAGCATGATTGTTCTGCCCTAGCCGCTCTACTGTTTAGTCCCTGCCAGTGCAGCTACAGTAAAATCCGGTCTATATGTCCGGGGATAGAGCTGAAATCCTCCATGGACATTTCCACGAAGCTCTCCTGGAGGTAATTGGAAAGCCTTTGCATCAGGTTCCTGGGGAGAGCGGCCTTATTGGGTCCTCCGTAGTAGGAAATGTTTCCGCACCAAGAGACAAGCAAGTACTCCGGGATCATTGCCTTGCAGAGCATGGCGGCATATGGCCCTGGTCTTTGCAGGCTTTCCCGAAGCATCCTTTCTTTCTCCGTCTCTGAAATCCTCATCAGAGTGATGTCGCTCATGGTGACCTGCTTTGAATTAGGTAGGGGAATGTTAGTATTGGGACTGCTTGCCTGTTCCTTTACAGAACTGTAACCGGCGGTTTACAGCCACGTGGTGGAGGCGGGAGAGGGGCAGCATACAGGGATCTTTCCCTGGGACAGCCGCGAGGGGGTGGGACAGGGGCAGAGTTCATGCTTGCCGGATTGCTGGCAGCAGGGACTGGCATTGCTTTCAACGTGAAAGGAGGCCAGTGCTATTATTAAAGTTTTAAGCAGCCACAAGTCTACGGCTTACCATGTCGGCCTGCTACACAAATTCCGCTGTCCTGCCCCGCTTCTCTGATCTGCACTGCAAGACCCCAGGCACTGAATGTGAAGGCCGAAAATTCGACCTTGTCCTGAGTGCGCATGTGATAGGTGCTGTGCATGGTCTTGTTCACAGAGAAAGACTATGTTCTTTGTTCACAACTAAATTTATCTTTCTGAGGAATTCACTCCCTTTTTCCCATCCCACAGCTGCGACTGTCTCCCGACCTAGCCTGGCATCACACTCCCAGAGGCTAGCGCAGATGAGGCGTAGGAAGAAGAGGACACGGGAGGACATGTTCTCGGAACTTATGGGCTGCTCCCGAGCCCAGGCAGTCCAGCAGACCCAATGGAGGGAGAACTTGTCCCAAATGCACTGATCACACATGGAACGGGAGGAGAGGTGGCGGCAGGAAGACCAGCAGGCGACTCAAACGCTGCTTGGACTAATGAAGGAGCAAAAGGACATGCTCCGGCGCCTTGTGGATGTTCTGCAGGACCGGAGGCAGGAGGACAGAGTCCCGCTGCAGTCTCTCTCTAACCGCCCTCCCCCGCCACCAAGTCCCATACCCCCCTCACCCAAAGTCCCAAGAAGGAGGGGCGGCAGAGTCCGTGAAAACTCTCACTCCACCCCTGCAGACTGCTGTAGTACCAGAAGGCTGTCATTCCCCAAAATTTGATAAGTCCTTTCCTTCCCGCCTCACCCAAGCCCCCGTCCAAGTTTCATCCCCCAGTTTCATGTGTAGTTGCTAATAAAAAAGACGTTTCTGTTAATTACTGTTTCCATCATGTTCTTTTACAGGAGAGTCTGTCTGAAGGGGAGGAAGGGGGTTGGTAATTGGACAGGACAGTCACCTTTACCAGGGTACAGAGGCGGGGGCAGGTTCAGCAGCAGGGCACACACACATTGCAGTCAATAGTTACCCTGGTCAGTCTGGGAGGTGGTTTTCATGTTATGTGTGTGTGGGGGGGAGGGCTATGTGACTTTGTGGCGGGGGAGGGCGGTTAGAGATCTTATGCAGCGGTCCTTATCCTGGATCACAGAGCCACGCAGCAGGGGATCTGTAACCATCCTCCCCCTGCCACAAAGTCACATAGCCCCCACACACAGAGTCCCGAACAGGAGGGGTGGCAGGCTCCGTTGAAACAACCAGTCCACCACTGCGGAGCCTGTCATTCCTGGAGTTTAGAAGCGTCCTTTGCATCACTACACTACACCCGCTCCCCACCACAGTCTGCGTCCCAGGTTCAACACTTTACCGAGAAAACAGTAATAAAGAAAACGGTGTTCATTAACAAAATTCAAGTGATTTTATTTTTAAACGTGTGTTGGAAGGGGGGGGAACGGGGTATGTAACTGGAGAGGATAGTGAACATTTACTGGGTAAAGAAACGGGGGCAGGTTCAGCTTCTCTGTAAACAAACTTAATAGTCACAGGTTACCCTGCTCACTCAGGAACCTAGCTTTCAAAGCCTCCCGGATGCACAGCGCGTCCCGCTGGGCTCTTCTAATCGCCCGGCTGTCTGGCTGGGCGTAATCAGCAGCCAGGCTATTTGCCTCAACCTCCCACCCCGCCATAAAGGTCTCCCCCTTGCTCTCACAGAGATTGTGGAGCACACAGCAAGCTGCAATAACAATGGGGATATTGGTTTCGCTGAGATCACAGCGAGTCAGTAAGCTTCTCCATCTCCCCTTGAGACGGCCAAAAGCACACTCCACCACCATTCTGCACTTGCTCAGCCGGTAGTTGAAGAGTTCTTTTTCAGTGTCCAGGGCGCCAGTATAGGGCTTCATGAGCCAGGGCATTAGCGGGTAGGCTGGGTCCCCGAGGATGACTATAGGCATCTCCACATCCCCAAGAGTTATTTTGTGGTCCGGGAAGTAAATACCTTCCTGCAGCCGTCTAAACAGACCAGAGTTCCTGAAAACACGAGCGTCATGAACCTTGCCCGGCCATCCGAGGTTGATGTTTGTAAAACGTCCCCGATGGTCCACCAGTGCTTGCAGCACCATTGAAAAGTAGCCCTTTCTGTTAATGTACTGGCTGGCCTGGTGGTCCGGTCCCAGGGTAGGGATGTGAGTTCCATCTATAGCCCCACCGCAGTTTGGGAATCCCATCGCGGCGAAGCCATCTATGATGACCTGCGCGTTTCCCAGGGTCACTACCTTTGAGAGCAGTAGCTCAACGATTGCGTTGGCTACTTGCATGACAACAACCCCCACGGTAGATTTGCCCACGCCAAAGTGGTTCGCGACTGACCGGTAGCTGTCCGGCGTTGCAAGCTTCCAGAGGGCTATGGCCACTCGCTTCTGGACACTCAAGGCTGCTCGCATCCGGGTGTCATTGCGCTTCAGGGCAGGGGACAGCAACTCACAAAGTTCCAGGAAAGTCCCCTTCCGCATGCGAAAGTTTCGCAGCCACTGGGATTCATCCCAGACCTGCAGCACTATGCGGTCCTACCAGTCCGTGCTTGTTTCCCGGGCCCAGAATCGCCGTTCCACAACATCCACATGACCCATTGCCACCATGATGTCCTCAGCACGGGGTCCCGTGCTTTGTGACAGGTCTGTGCCACTCTCAGACTTCAGGTCCTCACCGTGCTGCCGTAGCCTCCTCGCCCGATTTCTCAGCATCTGCCTCTGGGAAAGGTGGATGATAAGGTGCGAGGTGTTGACAACGGCCATAACTGCAGCGATGGTCGCAGCGGGCTCCATGCTCGCAGTGCTGTGGCGTCCGCGCTGTCACTGACCAGAAAAGTGCGCGAACCGATTTCCCGCCAGCGCTTTCAGGGAGGGAGGGCGGGAGTGACGGTTGGATGACGACAGTTACCCAAAAGCACCCTCGACACATTTTTTTACCCAGAAGGCATTGGCGGCTCGACCCAGAATTCCAATGGGCAGCGGGGACTGCGGGAACTGTGGGATAGCTGCCCACAGTGCACCGCTTCCAATGTCGACGCTTGCCCCATTAGTGTGGACTCACAAAGTCGAATTACTGTCCTTAGTGTGGACACAGACGTTCGACTTTGTAATATCGATTCCACATATTCGATTTAAGTAAAATCGAACTACTCTCGTAGTGTAGACATACTCCTAGACTTTAGTAAGGCATTTGATACGGTCTCGCATGATATTCTTATCGATAAACTAGGCAAATACAATTTAGATGGGGCTACTATAAGGTGGGTGCATAACTGGCTGGATAACCGTACTCAGAGAGTTGTTATTAATGGTTCCCAATCCTCCTGGAAAGGCATAACAAGTGGGGTTCCGCAGGGGTCTGTTTTGGGACCGGCTCAGTTCAATATCTTCATTAATGACTTAGATATTGGCATAGAAAGTACGCTTATTAAGTTTGCGGATGATACCAAACTGGGAGGGATTGCAACTGCTTTGGAGGACAGAGTCATAAT
>NW_020664563.1:8828608-8844223 GCF_002925995.2 Terrapene triunguis | reverse complement strand
GTCATTCTTCCGCTCTACTCTGCTCTGGTTAGGCCTCAGCTGGAGTACTGTGTCCAGTTCTGGGCACCGCATTTCAAGAAAGATGTGGAGAAATTGGAGAGGGTCCAGAGAAGGGCAACAAGAATGATTAAAGGTCTTGAGAACATGACCTATGAAGGAAGGCTGAAAGAATTGGGTTTGTTTAGTTTGGAAAAGAGAAGACAGAGAGGGGACATGATAGCAGTTTTCAGGTATCTAAAAGGGTGTCATAAGGAGGAGAGAGAAAACTTGTTCACCTTAGCCTCTAAGGATAGAACAAGAAGCAATGGGCTTAAACTGCAGCAAGGGAGGTCTAGGTTGGACATTAGGAAAAAGTTCCTAACTGTCAGGGTGGTTAAACACTGGAATAAATTGTCTAGGGAGGTTGTGGAATCTCCATCTCTGGAGATATTTAAGAGTAGGTTAGATAAATGTCTATCAGGGATGGTCTAGACAGTATTTGGTCCTGCCATGCGGGCAGGGGACTGGACTCGATGACCTCTCGAGGTCCCTTCCAGTCCTAGAATCTATGAATCTATAAATTTACTGGATTAGTACCAAATCCCATCTGCAGCACATCCTGGCTATCCCAGAAAGTCTCTCTGTGTTTGGGAGAGTGGAGAGGAAAGATGCTCCCCACTCCAGCTGTGGAGGTGCTGAAGTAGTCAGCCAGATCCTGTTGTGACAGGAATATGAGGCCAGGAGGATCAACAGTGGAGTGGGGCCAGACGATTCACTCTTAACTGCCCCACGTGTCAGCGAACAGGCACCCCAGCAGTGCTGAACTGGTACCCACACCAAAAAAAACCCACTCAAAACTAGAGCACGCCCTCTGCCCATTCCGCCCACACATAATCCAGCACCATGATAAAACTTGGTAAGAGACAGACATTAAACACAATAAATTAATGTTATTCATGTATGTACTGAAATATAGTATATATGTCACATAAGATTTAAGTATGGCAATGAAAAACATAACAAGCTGAAATAACCCTGTAAGAAAAGCAGAAGAGTTGCTGATGAGAGATGTTTAGATCTGATATAATACCAGGCAGAATAATACTAGTTTTCTGTAAATACAGAAAATATACATTTATAGACTAATTTTAAACCTCCAAGGTGAAATAGTTAAATTTTTGCCACCAACACAAAGAAGGGAGCATGTGTTCTCCATATACCTTTCTTCCTCGTACTTAGATCAAAGAAAATTTTACAGCCAACATTTTCAAACTTGGATGAGGATAAAATAACTAATGTTTGGGAAGTGTTAACATTCTCTGGTGATGGTAATAAGTACTTACATAGATCTGCTGCTAGAGGAGTCTCTGAATCTATGTGGAAGCAAGATTTGCTCCTTAATACAAAAGTGTTGCATTTCAGATTGCAAGCAATATAGAAAGTCCCCAAAATTATGTCTTGTTCTACTTAATATATAACCATAACAGAATTAAAAAGTTTTTGGATCAACTCCCAAGACACAGAAAGCAGAATAAACCCCAAGGAAAATACTGCTCATGCAAAACAAGGATTTCAGATCATTACCAATCCCAGAGCACTAACAAAAACATCTGCTTTGAATGTAACACATATATTCAGCTTCTGCCTAATAAGTAGTTTGGCTGGGATTAACTGTGTACAGTCTTGAATCATTCTCACACAGATATTGTATAAAGACGTGATGACAAGGCCATGGTTTGGGTTTAGTTTTGTAAACCTCAGGTGGAATTTGGGTTTGCAAGATCAAAACCAGGGCGATTTGCATCTGGGTTCAATGTTATCTAAACCAGAGTTCAGGAGGATAAGGCTAAAAGGCTCCAGTTTTCGCCCATCTCTATTTCCAAGGATCACTTTACATTTTGCAAGCGGTCTATTAATAATACAACTGGTATAAACTTCTTTTTGTCTATTGCACATACCTTTTGCCTATAACCACATACAGTAGTCTAGTCCTACTACAGCTTTTAATTCATTTTCCACAAAAATAAGTAGAACCATTTCTGGTAACCAAAAGGCCATGTTAACTCATCCACTTATGTGACAAAAAAGTTTCGAAATAATATTCAGTATTAAGTAACAACTTAATATTCTCTGAATATTTACAGCCTCTCATACACAAATGAACATGCGCTTTTATATTGATAAATTAGTGTGCTCTTTGTGTCACAGAAATATACCAGCTCTAGAACAATGTCCTGTTAGAAGAGTTATGCTCTTTTCGGTGTGTTACCCATGTACTATATAGTAAACATGTACAGTAACTCCTCAATTAAAGTCGTCCCAGTTAACGCTGTTTTGTTGCTGATCAATTAGAGAACATGCTCGTTTAAAGTTGTGCAATGCTCCCTTATAACGTCGTTTGGCAGTCGTCTGCTTTGTCCACTGCTTGCAGGAAGAGCAGCCCATTGCAGGTAGCTGGTGGGGGCTTGGAACCAGGGTGGACCGGCAGCCCCCCATCAGCTCCCTGCTCCCCGTGCAGCAGCCGCCCAGCAGGCTACCAACTGCCGGCAGTTCAGCTGTCCCTCCCCCCACTGCCACGTGCTGCTACTGCCCTGTGCCTTGGAGCTGCTCCCCGAGCCTCCTGCTTGCTGTGCGGGGGAGAGGGGAAAGAAGGGGGCTAATGTCAGGGTGTCCCCCTCTCCCCAGCTCCTGCAGCCCGCTTACCCCATCTCCATAGAGCAGGGGGGACACACGACAGGGCTCAGGACAGAGGGAGCTTCCTGGCAGCAGCTGCCTCTCAGCTTGCTGATGAGCTTGACAAGGCAGTGTACTTAAGAGTGGGGTCAGTGTACTTAAAGGGGCAATGCGCATCTCTCTCTCACACACACACACGGGGTGTCTCTCTGTCTGTCATGCTGTCTCCTCTCCCTCCATTCGTGCTGCCTTGTAGAGTGTGACGTTACATTAACAATGAGTTAACCCCTGAGGGCTCAGCCAATTGCTAGTTCATCATTTAGCAGTAAGGCATTCCCTGGAAATATCCCACCCTCTGACTTCACCACCTCAACCAAGCTTCACAATCATCATTGCTGTGTACAGTATTAAATTGTTTGTTTAAAACTTATAGAGTGAGCGCGTGTGTGTGTGTTACTCTCTTGTCTGGCAAAAAAAAAAATCCCTGGAACCTAGCCCCCCCTCCCTATTCCCTATTTACATTAATTCTTATGGGGAAATTGGATTCGCTTAAAGTCGCATTTTTCAGGAACATAACTACAACGTTAAGTGAGGAGTTACTGTATTAAGGACTTTGGTAGTCCAGTAAAGCAACACAATTTTGTTACAAGTCTCATCTCTTCTTTGAGAAGTTCACATTTATAACAAGAAAAAATAATCAAGTTATCCTAAATGTAAAGTCTCAGGTAATTAATCTGCTTGTCATGAAAATGCAAAGTTTTAGATATGATGTGGCAAACTGGAGCTACAGCATATTCTCCATTTTTTCTTTAATGTACTGTGGATTTTAATAGTTTCAATCAAGAATGAAGTAGGGATTAGACATAAGATTTTGTTGAACATGTTATATATCCTCTTCAGCCCAACCATGCAAACACTTAAGCAGATGCATAATTATGCTCATGATAACCCTATACAAATAGTACAGTTATTAAAGCTTCTGTGCATTCCTCTTAATTATAATGGGACTACTCATAAGTAAGTTATGCATCAGACTAAGTGTTTGAAGGACTGGAGCTTTAGATACACCTCTACCCCGATATAACGCTGTCCTCGGGAGCCAATAAATCTTACCGCGTTATAGGTGAAACCGCGTTATATCGAACTTGCTTTGATCTGCCAGAGTGCGCAGCCCCGCACCCCGACCTTACCGCGTTATATCCGAATTCGTGTTATATCGGGTCACGTTATATCGGGGTAGAGGTGTATTACTCTGATTAAAATCTACAACTAAAACCTGGACATGCAAACCCACTAAGCTAAGATTCCTTGCAAATCTAAGACTCCCATTAAAGTTAATGAGAGATTTGATGTGTAAAGAAAGCATCATTTTGTAAGTGATAAATATCTATGTTAAGAAAAGGCCACATTAAAATAATCTAAGTTATTGAAAATGTTGCAGTGTTATATTGACTTTTTAACTGAGAAGTAATACACACATGGTTGTAAAGAAGGAAATTTTTGCTGGTGCATACATCTTCAACACTTGAAAACTGGAAGAAGAAACATCTTGCAGAGGAAAAAAGAGACAATAAACAGAATATTTTAACAGGGAAAACAGTGTCAACGAAGAAAAAGTTGTGGGAGATCAACTCCTTTTTATGTCAAACCATGTATACATTTCTCTAGTTTACTTGATACTTAGTGCTGCAATTCTTCATGTAAGTACAGTATCCACATCTTTTGCAACTGCTCTGTAAAAATAACTTTAGAACTGGATAATGTACATATAGATACAGGAGGTCAGCTTCCCAGTGAAATCTCTCATTTGCTGCTCTTAAATCCATATTGTAGTAGATTAATGCTTACACATGTAACATGAGCAAATGACTACAGTAAAGTAAAGGCTTACCACTGAAATTAGAAGTGCTTTAAGGCACTCTATGCTTATGTTCACTATGCAAGCCTGTGGGTATGTGGTTTCTGCATCCCTACATACAACAATGAATAGTACCTCTATATAAAAATCTGTAATACATACTTGATTCTGATTCACAGGTCAACCATAGCATAAATCAGGAGTAGTTTACTTTCACCTTTCCATATATTTTTAAAATTTTAGGGGGCAGAGTTAAGGTTGGGTGGATGGCATACATCAGGAAGGGTGATCATGAGAGATAAAAGGTGATATGACATGTGTAGTCTAGTGCAAAAAGAACTGGACTGGGAGCCAGGATTATAGTCCCTACTTGGCCACTGACTAGCAATGTGAATTTAGGCAAGATTCGTCTACCCTCTGTTTCCCTTTGTCTTGTCTATTTAGAACGCAAGCTCTTTGGGGCAGGGATTGCATCACACTATGTGCTTGTACAATGGGGCCCTGATCTCAGAGACCTTGAGATACTACAGTAATACCAAATTCCAAGATCCCTTAACTATTCATTTGCAAACTTGGTAAGGTTTTGACTGATTGCAATTGTAGGATTTCTGTAAGAAATGTGTAGTATTGGGTTTTGGATATATATAGTTTTAAAACCTTTTGTTCAAGATTTCGTTTAGGAATTTCCCTGTTTTTGAATAAGTGCAAAAAAAGTTAATTGAGTTGACATATAATATCCATAGGAAAAGATTTGGCATTTCTCATCCCTCTAAAGCATTACCCTTCCATGCTCTCTCTCTTGCCCCATATACACTCCCCTAGAAAACTAAAAAGCAATTTTCCACAAGGCAAACAAAACCAAAATAAACAAAGTTTTCAAGCCAGGCCAGTGTAGAGAGATTATGAGCCAAAACAGTTAGGAAAATCTTGAAAAAGTGAAAACTAGATAAATTTTCAAGAAATCATGGGCCTGATTTCAAACTTCAACCATTTGTGCAATAGCTACATGAAGAACGTGTGGTTAGAATGAAATTCCAAGCATGGAAAGCTGCATCCCAAAAGGAATTTTCAGAAAGTTATGAGCATCTGAAAAGAGTTAGTGGAAACCATTTTGCAGCCTTAAATATAGGTGTTCAAAAAAGATGTACGAAGTGGCAAGTTTAAGATCTTTAAAAGGCTCCTGTGGCATGAGACCACAGAAATAAAGAATTGGGGCTAGCAATTTAATTAACAACTACAGTTTAAACAACCTGACGAAGAGCTCAGTGTGGTTCAAAAACTTGTCTCTCTCACCAACAAAAGTTGTTCCAATAAGAGGTATTACCTCACCCACCTTGTCTCTCTAATATCCTGGGACAACATGGCTACAATTACACTGCATACATGTGTATTTCCAGTCATTTGACCCTTAGTATATTTTAATCCACCATTGGGTAAGTCAACAAAAGCATGGCAAGGACATTTTTTCTTTGGGACACTACCACAGATTTCTTCTATTTTTATTTTTTTTAAATAATGCTCCCAGGAAAACAGCCAAACGAAGAGACATTATCGAAGTATACACCTGAAACTTTAAGATTCACTGTGCAAAAGTATATTTTGTCTAATATAGAATATGCTCCTTTTGGTCTCAAAAGAATTCATTTTAGAAAGGAGAATAAAAAATAGTTTTACAAGTTCCCAGGGTGTTGCTGGTATCTGTCTAGTCACTTGCATCCTTCTACAAGAACATGAACAGGATGTTTTAAGTCATGAAATAATTTAAACATGGAAGCTTCACTATTTTAAGCTGTGATTTCTTTTGACATTTTCCCATTCTTTCAACATCTTGAATTCATAAACAAGAGAAAGACGACTCAGGCTAGCCTGAAGGTCCAATGGCACTCTAAACTGCAACACAGGAAACCAGAATTCAGAACAGAACTAGATCTTCATGATTTAACCATTCAGGGACTGGACACCGAGAGGGTCAGACAATCTAGAGAAGGAAGGACTGAATGCATGTCTTTTAAACACTCCATCCTATCAGCAGATAAACTGCAAACCGAAAGAGACTGATATAAAGACAAAGCCCCTTCCCTCCACTACAAATGTCTAGCCACAGCTCTATTGTTGTGAAGGTATACTCTCACACCATACTAAACTCTATTTTCAGTTACACAGACCTCAATACCAACGACATGGAGGATAGGTCCCAGTCTGGGTTGTGGCCTTCTATTTGAATGGAAAGTGCACTGGTTAAGGATTTGAAAGATCCTCTGCTGTTTCTAAAATGTGGTGGCCACTGTGATGATTGAAATATGACCATGTATATCATTGATATTGCCACTGTTAGACAATTGCAACAAAAGTTGTACAAAGTATATCATGTAAGGTGTCATGGAAAAGTTATGATATACTAAAGATGATTATCCTGTTTAAATCCATATATCATCACTGTATCTGAAGTTATGAATATTGGTTATGTATCTATATGTTAAATGTGTTGTTCCTGGGGTAACACCCATAAGGTAATTTACAGCCAGTCTAGCCAGCACATTGTGAATGGACTATTCAAGTTTCATGGCCCATTAAAGGACACTTTGCTCTAACAATGGGCTATAGAAGAAACTCCTCCTGCCCTGTGAGTCTTCCTGTGGACGGCTTAGCCTCCAAATTGCCAATGGCTGCTCCTGTGACTTTACAAGCTGCAGTCTATAACATCACTGCTACCAACCTGATATAAGAACATTAGCCATTATTGAATGTATATGATCTATTGACTATTTTAACTCTCTTCTTCTTTTCTCTTTTAAAAAAACCTTTAGATTTCAGTTAGTAAAAGATTGGCAGCAGTGTGATTTTTGGGTAATATCTGAGTTATATATTGACCTGGCTACGGGGCTGATCTCTTGAGATCAGAACCATCCTTTGTTTGATTAAATTGGTTTTCAATAACAACTCATCAGAAAGTCTAGCATCTGGATGGTGAAACAAGGACTGGGATGCCTAAAGGAGACGGCATTTTTGACTTCTTGTTAACCAGTGTGGTGAGACAGAAGTTTACTTTTGTTACTGGCTTGGTATATCTAATGATAAAATAACTACCAGTCTGAGGTGAGTCTGCCCTATTTCTCAGCAGTTTGTCCCGAATCTGGCATCCTCAGCTGTAACCCACTAAGGCATGGTGATAGCCACTTGGCCATTTTTAGTCTACATGATCTCTCAACAGCTTTTGTTATGGATGACCAGGATTATTGCTTTGGTGATTAAGGAATTTAGTTGCTGGGATATCTGTAACTTTGGTGGTTCCAATGAGACCTGGGAAAATGAGACGTGATGCAGATGTATATGCCGTTTGGGATGCACACCGGAGCCAGAGAGTTGGGGCGGGGACTTTGGGGAAGAGGTTGGAATGGGGGTGGGGCAGAGGTGGGAAGAGGCAGGGCCTTATTGAAGAGGTGGTGTGGGGGTGGGGTCGAGCACCCATGTGAAAGAGGGGAAGTCGGCGCCTATGCTCACAGGAGGTGGGGGCTCGGAGTCTTTTTAAAAGAGGACTGCCTTCCCAAGTTTGCATCTGATCTGGAGCAGCTGCAATGGCATGGTGGTTTGCAAAAAGTATGCACAGAGGACCAAGCAGCCGCTCTGCAAATGTCCAATATAGGAATATCATTTAGAAATGCCATTGATGTGACTTGAGCTCTTGTGGAATGAGGTCATACCCCTGAGGAGTCATAGCCTGGTCTACTTTGTACTCTGTCATGATACAGGAAGTTATCCACCTGGAGACTGTTTGTGAAGAGACTGCTTGGCCCTTCATTTGAGCTGCATATGAAACAGACAAGGCGAGTTCTCTCCAGATAAAAAGCTAAACATTGCCTGTCATCTAATGTGTGAAGACACTGCCCCTCTGGGGTTGAATGCAGCTTAGGGAAGAACACTGGCAGAGATATAACTTGATTCAAGCAAAATTGAGAAACCACCTTAGATAAAAACTTAGGGTGCAGCTGCAGGATTACTTTGTCTTTGGAAAAAGGCATGTAAGGAGTTCGCCACCATCAAAGCCTGCAACTCGCACACTCTCCTTGCAGATGTTATTGCCACAAGAAAGGCAGTTTTCTGACACAGAAGAGAGTAAGAAGAAGTTGCCAGAGGCTCAAATGGAGATCCCATGAGAGCCGCTAAAACAATACGAAGGTCCCACGAGGGAACCAGCTCTCTAACCGATAGGTGGAGATGAAAGACTCCTTTCAAGAACCACACTGCCATGGGGTTTGAACACACTGACTTCCCATGGATTGAAATCACCGTCAGGTGCACTCTCAGTGAACTAAGTGCAAGACCAAAAGACTGAAGGTGTTAACCAATTACTCCAAGTAAGATGTCCTGGATACAAGCCAGCATTGGTTGAACTTCCCAGGATAATGACCATAATGAGAACCACTTCCACATGGCTGAATAGGCAGCCTTGGTGGAGGACTTTCTACTAGTAAGCAAGACCTGCCCCAGACCGCCTCTGAACATCCTTTCTCCTTATCTAACTATGCAGCATCCACACTGTGAGATACAGGCAGCCAAGCCTGACCGTGATGCTGAGTTAGGTGGTCAGGATGAAAAAGAAGGGACAGGGGGGCCGACCAATAATGCGAGGAGGTCTCAGACACAGTGAAGCAGTGAGAATAAGTTTGGCAGGGTTCAATTTCAGCTTGAGAATGACCTGCAGGATGATCGGAATCGGAGACAAGGCAAACAGGAGTGCTGATTCCCAACGCAGGTGAAAAGCATCCATCAGGGAGCCCAGACCAAGACGTCCCTGGGAGCAAAACAGCCAGTATTTCTTGTTTGCTCTGAGAGGCAACAGATCGATCATTGGGATACCATAAACTGCAAAGATGGACCAACTGCAGGACACTGAGCTTCAAAGACTACTTGTGATTCAGACAGAAATTCCTGCTGAGGTGATCTATCAGGTGACTGTGGATTCCAGACAAGTGATTGGCCATGGGCATAATGTTTCCCCCAGTGCAAAACTGCCAAAACCTGACTGTCTCCTGACAAAGCAGGTTGAAGTGTGCTTCCTGCTACCTGTTCACATAATATATTTTGGTGGCATTGTCGGTGAGTATGAGAACCGCTGAGCCCCAATGTGATCCTGAAAGGTCTGAGAGGCACTGTAGATAGCATGAATCTCCATGACATTGATCTGCAGAGAAGCTTCCTGTTCTGACAACAGGCCTTGAACTTTCAGCAAATCCAGATGGACTCCCCAACCTATAAAGGAGCCATCAGCGACTATAGTCCTGGTCATTGAAGGCCAAGTGAAAGGAACACCCTGGCACTCATTGTCCTGAATCGCCCACCCTGTAAGGAGACCCGCATCAGTGGAGGTAGTCAGACCAGCACGTCCAAGAGACAGACCAATTTCAGTCACATCTGAATAGGATGCAGGCGCAGCCTGGCATATTGAACTACCTGCGTGCATGTGGCCTAGCAACCACAGCCCGCATGTACCTGAGCTGTGGTTGAGGAATGAGACTGCAGCTCCGACATAGGTAGTAGATTGCCTGGAATCACTTGGTTGGTAGAAACAATCTTGAACTTTTTGAGTCTATCTGGGCCACAATGAACTCGATTCACTGAGCTGGAACCAATGTTGTCTTCCCAGGTCCAGGATGTGTCCTAGATGATTGAGTAGATGTAGAGTGATGTGAACAAAAGAAAGGACTTCCTCTCTGGACTTGCCCCTCAATAACCAATCGTCTAAGATATGAATTCCCTTTACCAAGAGGTTCTGTGGTGACAATGGGGGAGCCAGTCCCGATGAGGCAAACTGACGGTCAGACTCATCTGAAGCCCAATAAGGTGGCAAGTTTGGTGCCAAAGAGGAGTGGGGAATCAGCACCAGCAGCATCAAAGGAGACACTGCTACATGGTACCAGGAGAGGCATCAGCACTGAGGCTGATACCGAACTCGATGATGGGATCTGCCACCAAGACAATGGCGGTGTCAAAGGATGCACCAGCATCAAGGGGCCTTTGGTGCTGGGCCTGGCCTCAACTTTCTAGTCTGCAGGCCAGATGGTAGACACACTGACCCAGCGAATTTGCGACATGGCCAAAAGGTGACACTTAATTTGTGCTTGGAATTCATTTGATTGAAACAGGGAAGAGAACCAAAACAAAAATATGGTACCCTCAACTGTATTAACACAAACTAAGAACTTGTACAATTTTCCTGCCCCTGAGGGTTTACCCACGGGAAGCCACTATTTGGCCCAACAGCATTACTGCAATGAATTCTTTCAAATATAAAAATTGTTTGCTGCAATAAATTCATGCGAGAGATTAAGAGCAGCTCAGTTGTAGACTTGTTAATTTTTTTGCCTTAATACACAAATCCTTATTCTCCTATAATAAAATAGCTAACAGGAAAATGAACAATTTAATTGGTTAATAAACATTCCAAGCCCTGTGGGTACCCTACATGCCTTTCATAGGTCAGGACAAATTTGCCTATTCACTGAAAAATATCATTTGTCCGTTTACAATTCTAAACTTAGAAGTCAAACAAGGAGAACTGCCAGAAGCAAAGTCTGGGGAAAAAAACAAATTAAATATAAACACACAAATTGGATAATACTTTAAAAGGTTGCATGCTTATAATAAAAAAACTCCTATAACTGGGTGCAGGTATCTGAAGAGGTTCACATCTGAGGTGTATGAGAATTCAACATAGTTGCAGGTCCATGCCTTTTTCCATGCAATTACCAACACATGGAACACCCTACTCTACTTTTTATTTAAATGTCTCCTGAAAACTGACCTCTTCCATGATGCTCACAATAATTCATTAATTTATTCATTCAATTTCAGTAATATTCACTCATCTCGATCTTCCTTTTCAAATTAAATATTTATAGAAGGGAACAAGAACAAAGGGGAGAAAAGAAAAACAACAATACAATCAAAATGTGGGCATGCCTTAAGTAACCATATATATTTGTATTGCCTCAGAATGTGTCACATTCTTCTCAAGTGGATGGGGTTTGGCACTGCAGAGAAGGGCCAAGTCTGCATTTGTCCTGAGATCTGATAAAAATCACACTGATCTCATGGAATCCATAGGGGGCTGGGGCATTCTTTGTCCCACTTTCCCCCTACCTCCTAAGTCAGCCTGGCTGAAAAAGCTGCATTGTCCTTGCATCCCACCTGTGCTACAAACTACCCTTTGAGGGGAGTTTGAAGTTCTACACCAGGAGTCCACAGGAATTAATTGTGAAATGGTAAGCATTAATTCTTGCCTGTATTTTCCCATGGGTTTGCTGGAGAACAAAGTTCTGTTGTGTACAGTGCTTTTCTCCCTTCTCCCAGACTCTGCTCCCTCAACACTCAAAAATTCAGGGAGCCTTGATCACAATTAACAGAAGGATTTCTGCAGTGTTAGAGGAAAGGAAGGGAGGATGTGATGTTATTTAAAGAGCAACTCCCTTCTAACTCTCAGACTCACTAGTGATTTGACAGAATCTTCCACTCTTTTCTCCCCTCTGAGGCTCAAATCCTTTTCACCCTCGAAGGCATCAATTGCACCTAAGCAGAAGCCAATCTTCACATATCTTCTTTCATACTAAATGTAAAATCAGATTCAAAGTACCAATACAAATACTCAGGAGAAATGGAATAGCAAACGCCATGGCACAATATATGCAATCTATACACATTTGCACAAGGGGAATCTTATACATAAATGTAAGCAATTTTGCTTTGCTTAACCTGCAGTACAGGACATGTCCTCATTTCAACCTTTTCATTCTAATTTTTTGCTTTAGCAGCTAATTTTTTATTATTGTGGGCCATTTCCTAAAATGTTTCAGAGGACTCCAGCATTCTGATGCACAGGGAGGGGTTTTAATGTTCATTTTATTAACCAAGTTGATTTTATGACTTGGTTGGACATGTTGATTTATTTGGTTAATATTTGTACTGTTATTTCCTACATTTTATTTTTATTTCAAAAGGTCTGTAGGCACATGGAAGTGAGGAGTATTCCATTAACAAGACATTTATGTGACTTATAGTTAACAAAGAAATAGAAATTGCAACAATGGAATAAATTTAAGAAGAAAATAAATCAGAGCTTTCTCCTTAATCTGGTTTTCACATGCAAGAATGTAAGATCATCATACTGGGAGGCTTTGTGGAAAATCAGGACATGAGACAAATTGGGCAGTTGCCTGACTGACATAAGAAATATCTACTGTACTTCCTTTTGTCCATCAAAAGGAATTAAGCCTCCAGTGGAATCCTCCAATGCATGCTAAGGAAAAGAAAAATCTTTATGCAAACCTTACAGAGAATTTCTTTATTAGAGAACCCCTTCTTCAGAGAAGCAAACTTAAAAATAAAATAAAAATTATAGGTAGCCATGCTTGCTTTACAGGCCAGCCTTTGACCAATATTCTGGCACATAGCAGTAAGGGACCTACTGGTTGTTAACTAACGAGTTAGAAAGTTCAGCAACCAGTCTGACAGATTCCAAGACATGGTGGGTGAGGTAATATCTCCACAGCAGCCCCATCTCCAGGACCTACATAAGCAAATGAATGCCCTACTCCCATCCAGCATTCAGAATATCCACCCCTCCCGACTCCACTCCAACACAGAGGTTCCTGCAGCCTAAGGCTGCAGTAAACTCATGTGACTGTTATAAGAAAGAGAAAGCAGGGACCAGAAAGAAGGAAACAAAGTGATCTCCCATTGAGTGGGGACATGGGTGTATTCAGAAGGAGTTCTGACCTACCCCTCCTGCAACTGGCCTTTAGAGACTCTTTCCCACAGCTGATCTCTCCAAAGGCTGAGAAGAGGAATGGGGAGGTAAGTATCACAGATTCTGCTTGTTGGACAAGAAGCAAAGGCAAACCACCTGATATACACTCTACTGTAGCATCTCTAGGGTGGAGCACCAGCTCAGAATTCTAACTGCTAGGTAACAGAGTTCCAGCCAGCTCTCCAAACAGAAGTTCAGTATGGCCAGGTTTTGCGCCCTTATATGACATAAGACTGGCTTCATACGCAAAAGAACTTTCCTCTCCACTGCTATTTGCACAAAGGTGGCTTGCAGCGAGGGCGCTGCTAGCAGAAGTGAATTAGTCCCTAGATTTGTAAACCATCATGCACACCTGTGGTGCTATAGTAAAAATTTGTTAAACTAAGAGCTAGTCTACGCTGGCAATGCTAAAGCGCTGCTGCGGCAGCACTTTGAAGTGCCTTGTGTGGTTGCGGTCCACTTCAACCAGGGGCGCAGCTCCCAGCGCTGGGGCAGTTTACACTGGCGCTTTACAGCGCTGCAACTTGCTGCGCTCAGGGGGGTGTTTTTTCACTCCCCTGAGCGAGAAAGTTGCAGCGCTGTTAATTGCCAGTGTAGACAAGCCCTAATATTATTTTTGAAAAGTAAAAGATTTGTTCAACTTTAAGACATTTCTGTAACTTGCGGAATAACTGTTAACTCTTATTACCTTATTAAATAATACCCACAGTTAGTCATCAGTATGTATAGGGTCAATTAAACACCTTTTACCAGTTAATATCTATGCAATATGTAATTTGCTTTTCCCCACCTTGTCACTGCTGCAGTGGAATTCCAATTGCATAACTGGAAACTGTCCTTCAAGAAAATAAGCAGACCTTCAATATGTTTTCTCTTTTTTAAAGATTTCATTCTAATCTCAAGAAAACAATAGCACATCTAGATCATATGGCCCTGTTTAGAAGAGAAGTTATGCAGTTTTCTGGATTCCATAAACTTCAGTAGGTCACATATAGTGCTCGTTGACTGGGTTGACCAGGAAGGTCAGAGAAGAGTATGAAAGGGAAGAGTATCCAATTGAAGAGCATGGAGTTATGAAGCTGCTATGGGTGACATAGGTGGGACAAGCCAGGGAACATAGTTAAATGAGCTTTTTCATTTATTTCTTGGCTGCCATTTCCTGCATATCTGGGATATGCTGACCAGGCTCAGGGCATCTCCTACCTTTAGTTTTATATAGAATACTTAGGCTGGGTGGGATCCAAGTCTGCTTCTGAGAATGGAGTAGGATTAGGCAGCCATAAAAAGATGAAATTAGCTAGAGGAAATTCTCTGGAATAAAAGCAGCTTTATTGTAGCTGTGATAGCCTAGAGGCCCACAGAGCATATGCAGGCTACTCACCCATGGAAATAATTATAAAGGGCTGGATAAGCATCATAATCAAAAACCCAAAGCCTCAAATGCAAGAGTCACATTGCTAGCACACATTTTTGCATACTCAAATGATGGTAAACGGTAGGCAAACTAGTTAAAAAAGCAGTAGTAAATCTGAAGAAAACTCTTTTTTTGATACCAATCCTGCAAGTCCTTATATAGTTGTCCCATGGATCAGGCACTTTACAATGACTCATAAAAAATAGATTTAGAGAAAATCAAAAAGATGTTAAAAATAATAGAAAGCATTCTGAGCCAAAGTAGTGATTTAAGAGGTTTGTTAAGTTGCTTAATATCACCACACACAATTACAGGTAACCTACTAAGAAAAAGAGGTTAATCTGTGATTTTGTTACATTTTTATATTGCAACTAAAACTGCCAGAAAATATTTTTTTTTTCCTATTTATTTACATTATACATTCAGGTTTTGTCTATCATGTTTCACTTAACAAATTTTGCAGATGACTCAAGATATAGCTTGTTTATCATAGATTCATAGATTCTAGGACTGGAACGGACCTCGAGAGGTCATCGAGTCCAGTCCCCTGCCCGCATGGCAGGACCAAATACTGTCTAGACCATCCCTGATAGACATTTATCTAACCTACTCTTAAATATCTCCAGAGATGGAGATTCCACAACCTCCCTAGGCAATTTATTCCAGTGTTTAACCACCCTGACAGTTAGGAACTTTTTCCTAATGTCCAACCTAGACCTCCCTTGCTGCAGTTTAAGCCCATTGCTTCTTGTTCTATCCTCAGAGGCTAAGGTGAACAAGTTTTCTCCCTCCTCCTTATGACACCCTTTTAGATACCTGAAAACTGCTATCATGTCCCCTCTCAGTCTTCTCTTTTCCAAACTAAACAAACCCAATTCTTTCAGCCTT
>NW_020664563.1:8714778-8828208 GCF_002925995.2 Terrapene triunguis | reverse complement strand
CCTACCCTGTCTTTGGTCTTCCTCTTGCTTCTAATGTATTGATAAAATACATTGATAAAATCATGTCACAAATACCAAACAAGTAACATCTATTCAATTCAGAGGGAGTGATTTTTACTCAAACTGATTTCTTGTTTGTTTTTCTTAGCAGCTACTGAACTCAAACACCTAACAAAAAATTGGAAGAAAGGCTCTTTTGCTACACATTCACCCTTTCCTTTCAAGTAGGTGCTGTAAAATCTCCCAAACCACATCTTCGGGTCCCCTAAGGAAGGTTGATATTTGAAGGTTAAAAAACCCCAAAACATTCATTTATTTTAGAAATCAAGCCCTTTAGAGCTATCTTAATACTACACTATCAGTAAATAAAAATGAAGAGGCAAAGACCCTCTTCAAGTCACCTTTAAGACTTGAACCACTGTGATGCATACCAAAACTAGTAACTTGAGACTTTGGTGATAGGTACTCTAGTTCTCCCCCTTCTTACCTTAAAAATTAGCTTCTTTCATTAGAGACTGGCATACTGCTACTTCACCCTCCCATAGGCAGCCTTAACTACAAGCTGAATTATGAATATGTGGGCACAGACTGGTCTTAGGCCAATAAATAGGTTACACTTCCCCAAAAAGGTGAAATAATCACCATGTAGTTTAGCAAAACTAGCTGCAGCGTGAAGACCAAAGCTTGATTCCATGCACTACAGAACAGTTGGGGACAGCTATGAAATATCCACTGGGTAAAATTTTCAGAAGGCTCTTAATCCCATTTTCAAAAATGATTCAGGCATTTACAAGATGGATTGATTTAAATCACCAATTTTAATCATTATTTACATCAGCAAGAAATCATTGATTTTAACCCTGTTTTGCATTTATACTTCAGCCATTTTCCTAAAGAAAGGTTTGTTCTCATTGGTTGGTACAACCATTAAAACATATTGATTTGCAAATAAATATAACCTTTATACTAAATGTGGTACTTTTTGCTAACAGGAGAATACCCTGTATTTATACACACTTATTTAAACAATTGTATAGTTTAACATAATTAAGAATATGAATAAATGTATTTCCTTTTTATTATTAGAAAATGGTTAATGATACATTTTTTATTTACTAGATTATTATTTTTTTACTGCGGATTTATGTTGATTTACATTTGGATGGCAATTGGAATTAATTTGAAAATGCACAAGAAAAACATTTAAAAATTGTTTATCAATAAAATAAAACTACCTTAAATGTGCTGAATACAGATTTATTTAACAAAGGAAGTATAAATTGTAGTTAGTGAATTGTCAGATTGGAAATCTGGCCTATGGTGATCAGGAAATAAAAAAAGGTATCTGGGGGCCAACAGTGCTGATAGGCATCTAGCCTGATTAGATACTTTTCAAAATCCCACTAGGAGCCTATCTGCATATTTAGGCACCTAAATACCTTTGAAAATCTGGCCCCTTGTCCTTCAACTTTTAGACTTAATAGATTTAATTCTCTTTCACACCTGGTTTTTATTCATAGATTGGATGAAAACATGTTTTCCTGTTTTTTCAACTCCCAGTTGGTTCCTCAGTTTTGAATGAATTAGTCCAAATGAAGAAAATATTTTCTCTTCATCTGCTAGATAAACTGAAAACAAAAGTAATTAAGGCAAAAGCTTTTCTGCTCAGCAGAAACTGAAAGTAAATGTAAATACTAGCATTCACTCAATTGCAAAGATTAAAAATAATATAGATACTGAATGCGGTATTGTGACTTTATAAAGCTTAATTGACTGCAAAAGTTAGAGATGTTACAGAGAATCCCCCCTGATTCTCTGTATCATAAAAAAAGCTGAACTCATTAACTCATTAACATTTGAGGAGGGCTCATTAAAGCAGCATTTTTTTTTATTTATTTAAATTATTTTAATAGATTATAGTAAATTTAGGCCTTAACATAAGCCATTTTAAAAAGGTTTTTAAAAACAAAAAATTAATTTAAATAAACTCTTATTTTAGTTCTTTTTAAATAGATTTTTACCCATCCTGAACACTTAGGAACCTAACTCTCACTCTCTTTCAATGAGACGTAGGCACCAAAATGCCTAAAACTCTTTTAAAAATAGAATCAAACCACTTTAAGCACTTTTAAAAACTTCACCCATTGTCTTCAGAAGGGAAGGAATAGGTTCATCTGTCTAGACAACTATGAGATATACGAGGTAAAGACAAAGGTACCAAGAAATTCCTCTCAAATTTTATCTGGAGTATTAATCTGGGGTAATTATCAACCCCAAATAAGCTTAGCTAGACTAGAGGAAAGTTCCAAGTGGCACTTAAACCTGCCTCACCAATACACAATATTAGAAACAATGACAGACACATGATGTAGGGAAAGCAACAAAAAAAAAAAAAAATTAAAGTTTTTTTTTTTTTTTTTTAATTCTAATTCCTTAGTTGTCACCCATTTGGACTTTCAGAGAACAGAGAATAACATCAGGGAACTAAAGCCAAGTCTGGTTTTGATATACATAATACTACTTTATTCTTTTTATTTTTTCTTACTTTTCTTACAGTTTTAAAAATGTACAGGGTTTCAGAACCACCTCCATAAAACAATGCGTACATTTTTATTTTTAAAGGGACTACTGTAGTCAAACCATTGGTGTGCAAAGAGGGTTGACTTCCATTATGAAAAGTCATAGGCACAATTTCATTATATGCATTTTGGTAAAATAAGGAACTATAGCGCAGCTGTTAAGAGGAGCAATAGTTAGGCCTTTTAAAACAAAAAAAACAAAACAAACCACCATCTGAGAAAATGGCACCTTGGGTCAAAAATAATATTTAAAATATTTCACTACCTGCCATACTATATCTGAACCCCAGGCAATTTATTACACATGTAGTGCCCTTGCAAAGTATTTTATTTAAGCGGTGAACCTGAAAGGCAATACAAAAGGCAATACGGAGGCTCTTATCTGTATTTTATACTAAATTGTCTCTCCACCTCCTCCTCTAATAAATATCTATTTAATAACTGCACAAAAGTATTTCTCTTAGAGCAAGTAATTCTTTTTTTAAATCCTGTAGACTTAAAATTGACCTACTCCATATGCTATGAAACATTAGGCACAGACCACATACTTTACATTTTCTTTTTTAAAAAAATACAATATGTGCAAGCTAGGTTCACACAAAGGATTGGCAGCTACAACAGTAAACTATTCAGACCCCACAGAAAAGTTATTTTCCATTTAAAAAAAAATTTTAATTCACTGAGCAGTGATGTTACACTGCTGTGTGTGGTTATCATATTTGCATTAGGATTATTTGTGTAACTGTTAAAGGAAAAGCTTTAGTACATCCTAAAGGACACCACATCAATACTGTGTGCTAATTCAGCAGGATCCAGAGAACAAAGTTTGTAAAAGTTATTAGAATATGGTGAATGCAATCATCAAGCTAGTAAAAATTTTCTGAAGGAAGAAGTTATTTGAAATTATGTTTATCTGACAGGCTCTTTCATTAACTAAGTCACTTCTGAATAATGGAACCCAGGGTGCAGGGCATGAAAAAAAAAATGGAAATGGGGTGTGGGGGGGAGGGGGAAGCAGGCTTTGTGGAAGCTGCACCAGAAATGCAAAAAATAAAACTAACTTTATCCAAAAAGTGTACCCATCCGTTTCTTTAATTTGTATGAGGTTTTGGGGGGAAGGGAAAGGGTTTAGCGGATATTTGTACAACTGAAAATAGTACAAGACACAAGCAAAGACTATGTGCAGCTGATTGTTAAATTGCAACATTTATTATGCATCCTCTGTTGATGTCATTTATGGAGAGCCACCCACTGTGTTTAAAAAAGTTTATTTTAATGCGAGAGACTACTGTATATCCTGCCACATATATAATATATGACTATTTCTCTACAAGGAAAAAAATTTATTAAGTCACTAATTTATCCTAAGGGGGGCCTGCTTTGAAGTGCCTGTTATATCATGCCCTGCGGAAGATATGAGATATTGATTTCTTTCATCTTCTGTTAAATTTCTGTCATACCACCACACAATTTCACAAGACCCATATTCATAATAATTTGTGTACCCTTTCAGTGCCCTTTAATAGCAAACTTTTCCTTTATTCCGAATTACTTCCAAACCCACATCTCATGTCATAGGAACTATTCAAGTAAATATTTCTGTTGTGGCAAATTTCCAGATGTATCAAATGCTATCCAAACCCAATGTCAGATTGCATTTCATTAGTTGTCCCAGTTTTCTTTAAATGGAGCAGGAATTAGCCCGTTTTCTAGGTTTGGGGTCCCGTACATCCTTGTCTTTTAAACACATACAAGATGAACATATTGTCTCTGACAGTCTCCGGAGTCCCAGCCTGAAAACACTGTTGGAGAGGCTATATATCACACAGTTGCAGAAACTATTGCTTATAGCAAGCCATGTTGTTAAGAAGGAAAGTGCTGGATTATCCAGCACCCTAGAGCTCTCCAGCAGAAAGTATATGATATAGGGGAGCCAAAGCATGTAAAACACACTGGTTATCCGAAATAAAACCATGGCATAGCGGCGGTCAGGGCTGTGCCCAGTCTCTCCAGCAGCATCCACTTCATGGCTAGGAAAACGAGCTCTCCGGTCATTTATCTCTTTGGTGTGCTGCCGGCAAATTTTGAAGATGTGGAAATATGTGAAGCAGATTACCAAAGCAGCTGGAGCATATAGTAAGCACACAATAAAGCCAGTAAAATAAGCATTGGTGAGCCAGGAGATAGCACACCATTCAAAAATATCACCATGGTAACCAGGTTTCCCCCAACCAAAAAAGGAAGGCAAGAAGATCAGACAAGAGTATATCCAGATCAAAATGATACAGATTCTCAAGCGACAAGGCGTGACCAGTTGATTATAGGAGAGAGGTTTTGTAATAGCAAGATAGCGGTCAACACTGATGCAAGCAAGACATGCCATGGAGACACTCTTCAGCACAGAGATGATATATCCAAAAACCTGACAAGTCAAGGACTCATGGACACCTGTAGAGTAGTGAAGCAATGATAATGTAGGAACCAGGCAGCTAACTCCAACAAAAAGATCAGCATAGGCCATGGTCTGAATAAAATAGCTGGTGGTATAATGATGTAAGAGCGGAGCACAGTGAAAGACAAATATTACAGTTAAATTACCAGCAATAATTAAAAATGTTAGCAAAACAATAATGACTGTCTCAAGGATGCAGATGTCGACTGCATTGTAGTGGCCAAATCCTAGCGGACAAGAGAGATGCTCAGACACATTCACAATGCTACTGCTCATGTTCAGAGTCCTCCATTCAGTCCATCTGGAGTGGTTCATGGTTTGGGATTCGGGAACACTGCAATCGGAGCTACGGTGAGCAAGTGACCTGCCCAACATCAGCTAAACTCTGCTTCAGAGTCTCATGATCTCATTTTGTAGACATGGCCAGCACTTTTCTCAGGGAGGTTACAGTCTCATAGCTATTGATGCCTCTTCAGCATCAATGCAACACTCTGACACACCTTAGCTTTGAGGAAAGAAAAAAAAAGCCAGAAAGAAGAAAAAAGGCCACTGACAGGTTTCCTCCAGTGCTCTTGATCCATCTTTGTCAAACACAAGGCACTTCTAAAGAAAACAGGTTCTTTTTACTGTATTTGTGGAAGATGAAAATAAAAACAAACAAAAAAAAAGGCAGGGGAGGGGGGAGAGACAGGAAAAAGTCAACTGCCTCAAAAAAAAAATTTCTGTGATTGTTTTTTCCTGAGAAAGGCAGTTTCTTTGGAATTAGCAAGAAAAATACAAAGAATAAAAAGGGGAAAATGTCTCAGTACAACACAGGTTTCATGAATCAGCAATCTTTAGAAACAAATTAATGTTTTATGTTCATTTAAATAATTAAACCACAAAATGTCTGGAAAACCAAGGAAAAGTTCACCGTATTGTGCTGTGTCTTTTGGCTCTGTTCAGGAGATCTTTTCTTCATATATTCTATTCATTAGAGAGGTAAGGAAAACATTTCTGTCCAGGGTAATTCCAATAGACTCACCACAGCTTGTGTATGAATAATGAATTTTATTTGGAGGGAGAAGGGTATGGGGAAAGCCAGGTTTGTCCTCTGACTCCCAGGAAGGAAAACATACATCTACCTGTACACTGAGGAAGATCATGTGTAATCACTTAAAAATCAGAAAAATGTAAGCATAAATTTTGGAGCTTTAAGTCAGTATTCAAAACTGTCTTAAACAGTTACGGTCCACTACAACTATCAATGTCAGCAGCACAATCCAAGGTCCTCACAGACAAAATAAATCCTTCTTGCATTTCATTTCAGCAGTGATGATCAAATATAATTTTCTTCAGAAATAATGCCATATCTGCTACAGTGGATCAGTACAGTGAAGTTCATGGGTATATCCATGATATTTC
Organism: Terrapene triunguis; assembly: GCF_002925995.2. NCBI lineage: Eukaryota > Metazoa > Chordata > Testudines > Emydidae > Terrapene > Terrapene triunguis. The sequence goes on along the minus strand of NW_020664563.1, from coordinate 8,821,773 downwards.
TCACCTCTGTAGCAACACCTGAATCCTTTCACAAGCTCCATACAACAAGAACAGAAACTTCCATCTGCATTCTGCTGTGAAGCTAATGAAATGCTGATCAGACTAGAAAAGCTGCCATTGTTTACTCCATTATTCTGTCATTCAGCTTCATCTTCTAGGCTGCCACAGACTTTCTGTTTTTATTAGACGATTAGCATGATAAATCACTGCTTTAAAAACCAGATCTTCTAATAGCTGGACATTACCTGTTAATTGTATTTGCGGTTATGGAGCAGCCATACGTTAAAGAAAGCCTCTTCTGTATTCATTTTTGAGTAATTGCTTGATTAGTGCAAGGACCATTAGCTAGGTTACTAAATGTACACAGTCTTGTTTTTAAAAAAGCCCCAGAAATACTAAAAATATCTTTAATCCTAGAATTCCTGAGATTAGGAAGAGGCAGACAAGAACGAATCAATCCAAATAAAAAGATTTCCAAGGTCATGTAGCTATTATATTAGCATTTGTTTAATGTCCCTTTAAAAGTACTGACATCTCACTGATGCTTTTGATAGTCTTCACTGTCCTTCTGAAGGAATTTCATTCACTAGAAAAGAAACATTTTCTCCACTTCTGATGCAGTAGTTTGATAGAAAGCATTCTTTTGAAGTTAATTTTCCAAGGTGCACCATCATGCTGTACAGAAGGTTCTTTTTGATTTTATAACATCCCCAAAACACTTGCCAGTTGTTCATTCTCTCTGTTTATAAGTAATTTAATCTGTTACAAAATTACTACTTTTTAAAAAAATTCTCTTGCTACAGCAATAAACCAATGTTTCTCACCTATGTTCATTCTTATCAGCTGCTACGGTGAACTGCTTGATACAGAAGTCCTATTTACTGTGAGGCTGTTTCAAGGATGCTGTCACTATTCCTCACATTCTCTCTCAAAATTATTGCTTGCACCTGAGCCTGCTGCTCCTCTTTATCCTTAGCTGATGCAGAAGAACTCACTATCAGAAAGGTGACTCGGTCCTTCTGCCCCAATCAACAGCACAGCCAATGGCTAAAGCAGCTGAAATTGTCACTAGGTAACAGTTGCCAGGCACAATGCAGGCTTACACAGCAAGAGGCAAATAAGAATGACAAATTAAGACAATGGAACTGACCATTTCCCTATAATATATTAATGGTATTTGGAAACTTCTGAAAGAGGCTTCCCTTCTAGTACTTCCACAGGGTTATATCCTGCAGATTAGCAAAACATGAAATTATTCATAGATGTACCTTTGCATACCACATAGAAACTACCATAATATTACTATAACAATCACCAGTTAAAGCAAGTCAGCAGTAATCTAATCCTTATTGGCAGGAAAGTCCTATTAATTATTAAACAAATAAGTGCTAACCTTCATAAAGTCAAACTGATTGTTTTAAAAAATCAAAAACATGCTGTTCTATTTTGATCTGTAAAAGTTTAAAATCAGCTTCTACCCTCTTATCAATTCAAATTACTGAACTATTTAAACAACACAAATGTAGACACGTTAATATAACTACAAAATCATAAAAAATACATTTAAGCAATGTTTAAGATCCAAAATAAATACCCAAATGCAAAGACATTTAAAATTAAGGCTCAAACTAGCTAATTAATTCGCTCTATTATGTCTAGATATGCAGAGGTCTCAGCACAGTATATTTTTGGAGTATACAGCATTATCTACTGCAATACCTAAATACAATGTTGAGAAAGTTATTCTCACAGTATTTGTTAGGAATGAATCTAACATTTATTGCTTCTAAATGTTTAAGTGATTTAACATTAACCAATTATTTGTTTTAGTTTAATGTAAAAAAAAATGAGGGGAGTTACCAATGGATTTTAAAGGGGTAAATTAAAATAAGTCCCTAAAATTATTCAAAATGTGTAACTGTATATTTAGTAAATTATTAAAAAAAGATTTTTGGTCAGAACAATTTTCTTTCAGTAGGTGAGTGTGAGACAATGTAACAGACCATTGTAGTGTTAAAGTCTACAGATTTTTTAAACTCCATTAACTGATTTATGTAATACCAATAGATATTCATGATATTATTCCTCTTCTGGTTATGGATATTAAATATGTGTTTTGTCATTCCATGATACAAAATGAGCATAAACTAAAATGATTACATTCATACTAGACACATTTTTAACACAAAATTGAAACATTCAGTATATTCAGAAAATACCCAATCATACACCAATACAGCACAGCACAATTTTGGCTAAAGACCAGCAAAATACATTTGACACAGGTTTGGTTTTCGAGAGTGAATAAAATAGAATAAAGTATCTAATTACTAAGTCTTGTAATTCTGCTACATCAAACCACAGACCAAATTTGGCAAAAGTTGCTCCTGGGTTAACACCTTGTATTGCAAATTCAGCCTGGAGCAAATTTTCAAGGCTGAATGACAAATCTCTAGAAATCAGAACTGCATACAGAACTGAAGCAACGTAACTACGAAATACACTGGTATAGCTGTGCTACTATATTCCTCCAGTTGAGGGATTTAAGAGAAATATAAAGCAGTACATTAGTGCAATATGAAAGATATTCCAATCACTTGCTATTGTAAATTGCTTCAACAAAATGCTTTAGAACTAGATTGAGCCTTTAGGCTCAGCTCTGAGTAACACCTAGCTGCACCACAAGGGTAGCAAAGGAAAGGAATTTTGACTCCTCTCTTTTCCCACTTGCTTGCAGCCAGTGACGGGGTGAGGAGAAGGCTTGGGAGAGGAAAAGTGGATGAGACATCCCTACTCCTCCCTTCCTTCTGCTGGACTCCACACATGATCCAGGCTAAAACTGAAGGGCTCATCTACACCTTTTAAAACACTGAAAATCAGACACTTCAAATTTAGCAGCAGTTAAACCTAACATTACGGGAATCATAAAAAGGTAAATTAAAAAAAAATAAAGTTTACATGACAATAGTTTTGAAACTTACTGATTTCTAAATAATAACAGCCATACTGAGTGAGACCACTGATCCATCTAGCTCAATATTCTGACAGTGGCCGGTTGCCAGATGCTTCAGAGGGAATTAACAGAACAGGGCAATTATTAAGGATACAATTTAATCATAGAGGTCATGGAAGTCACAGATTCTGTGACTTTACCAGACCTCTGTGATTTCTTTGGCTTCAGCTGTCAGTGGCTATAGCAGGGGCCAGATCCGTATGCTCCCCTAGCAGCCCCCCACAGCTAAGCCAGAGATGGGGCTGTGTGCACCCCCTTCCCCCTCTCCGCCCTCCGTGGCTTCAGCTAGGCTGTACACCCCACTGTGGTGGAGGGGCTCAGGCTGTCAGTTCCCCCCGCATGGGGCTCCAGCTCTCATTCCTTCCTCTTCCCCCATTTGTCCTCCTCCCAGTTATTTTTAGTAAAAGTCACAGACAGGTCACAGGCTCCCTCAAATTTTTGTTTATTGCCTGTGACCTGACTGTGACTTTTACTAAAAATAACTGTGACAAAATCTTAACCTTAGCAATTATCGAGTGATCCACCCCCTGTTGTCCAGTCTCAGCTTCTGGTAGTTAGACATTTAGGAACACCCAGAGCACAGGATTGCGTGCCTGGCAATACTGGTTAATAGTCATTGATGGACCTAACCTTCATGAACTTATCTAATTCTTTTTTTAACCCAGTTATACTTTTGGCCCTCAAAACATTGCCCGGCAACGAGTTCCACAGGTTGACTATGTGTTGTGTGAAGAAGTATGTGTTCTTGTTTGTTTTAAACCTGCTGCCTATTAATTTCATTGGGTGACCCCTAATTCCTGTGTTAAAAGACAAGGTAAATAACACTTCCCTATTCATTTTCTCCACACCATTCATGATTTTATAGATCTCTATCACATCCCCCCTTAGTTGTCTCTTTTTTAAACTGAACAGTTCGTCTTTTTAATCTCTCTTCATGTGGAAGCTGTTCCATACCCTAATCCTTTTCCTTGCCCTTCTTTGCATCTTTTCCAATTCTAATCTATCTTTTTTAAGATGGGGTGACCAGAACTGCATGCAGCGTTCAAGATGTGGGCATCACATGGATTGATAAAGTGGCATTATGATATTTTCTGTTTTATGATCTATCCTTTTCCCAATAGTTCCTCAGATTGTCAGGTTTTTTGACTGCCGCTGTGCACTGAGTGGATGTTTTCAGTGAACTTTCCACAACTCCAACATCTCTTTTTTGAGTTGTAACAGTTAATTTAGACCCCATCATATTGTATGTATAGCTGGGATTATTTTCCAATGTGCATTACTTTACACTTAACAACACTGAATTTCATCTACTATCTGTCACCCAGTATAGTGAGATACCTTGTAACTCTTCACAGTCAGTCAGCTTTGGATTTAACTATCTGAGTAATTTTGTATCATCTGCCAATTTTGACACCTCAGCATTCACCCCTTTTTCCAGATCATTTATGAATATGTTGAACAGTACTGGTCCTAGTACAGATCCTTGGGGGACACCAGTCTTTACTTTTCTCCATAGTGAAAACTGATAATTTATTCCTACCTTTTGTTTTCTGTCTTTTAATCTATGAGAGGACCTTCCCTCTTATCCCATGATTGCTTAGTTTGCTTAAGAGCTTTGGCGAGGGACTCTGTCAAAGGCTTTCTGAAAGTCCAAGTACACTATATGCACTGGATCATCCTTTTCTACATGCTTGTTGACATCCTCAAAGAATTCTGATTGGCAAGGCATAATTTCCCTTTGCAAAAGCCATGTTGACTCTTCTCCCCCCAACATATCATATTTATCAGTATAAGAGAATTTTGTTCTTTACTACAGTTTCAACAAATTTGCCTAGTACTGAAATTAGGCTTAAAAGCCTGTAATTGCCGGGATCGCCTCTGGAGTCTTTTCTTTTTTCTTTTTTTAATCAGCACTACATTAGCTATCCCCAATTGTCTGGTAGAGAGGCTGATTTAAGTGATAGTTTCTTTCAAAACTCGTGGGTAAATACCATCTGGTCCTGATGACTTATTACTGTTTAATTGATCAGTTTGTTCCAAAATCGCCTCTGCTGACACCTCAATCTGGTGTATTCACCTTGTATTTACCTGTGACATTCTGAGTACATGTCCCAGACCTGAAGAGTTCTGTGTAGCTCGAAAGCTTGTCTCTCTCACCACCAGAAGTTGGTCCAATAAAAAATATTACCTCATCCAGCTTGCACCTCAATCTGGGACGGCTCCACATAATAATTTTGAATGTTGAAGCTCATTCTTCCAAGTCCTAATGTGCATAATCAAACTAGGCTTCCTACAGAGATGCATCACTAAATAGAAGTTGTCAACTGAGAACCAACTCACTCATTACATCTGGTCCAGCAGATTTTTGAAACGTCAGGTCTTTCTACTGGCCTCAGAAAGAGTCCTACACATACTTGTAAGCAGCAACCCTGCCCTCATATTTTGGAAGCTGTAAAAGGAGTCCAGGAGGATACTAACTAGCCAGTGTGTAACATAGTGTGGAAACAATGTCAACATATGTTGACTCTTTTTCAGTGTGTGTAAAATGATACTGTTTCATGAATTATAATAAAAGTGATAAAGTAACTAGATTAATTAAAAGTGTCCCTTCTTCCTTGTGTGAGAATTACCATACAGAAGTAGGGGAGATTTGAGTTCTTCCATTCAGGGAGTGAAGTCAGACAAGAAGCCAAGTGGCAAGCTGCCAGTGGCTTCCCAGACCTCAGCTGCTCCTAGAGCCCAACTCATTATGGATTTTCTCAAACAGCTGAGAGGGAAACAGTGCAAGTTACAAACTGTCTACAGTAATTTATATTGTCTTTTTTACATGTCGAGGAATGGAGGTGCAAATTAAGCAGAAACTAGCCAACCCTGCCAAACCCATGGAGTTTGCAGGGTATGGAGAAAATGATGTTATGCCTTGGAGGCTGCACTGCCCCATTTCTGCATGGGCAGGGGGAAAGCCACACACAACAAGGGCCTCCACATGTAGATCATTAGGAGACAATATAGCGCAAAATTATTATTTTTTTTAAACAAAACTTGTCCTCATTTTTTGTTCTGTTTCATTACTTCCCCTTTATATATAGTGGTATGCTGGAAGGTGTTAATGGCTGCCATCAAGCAGTTGTTTAATCTACAGACAATTGCAGAAATGGTTCAAACTATGGGGTGAGCTAAATACCCTTCTTTCATGCTTTAATGGATGGAACAATTAAATGCCCCTTATATAGTGAAATAGCTGGAAACAACAGAAGCTACCACCCACGGCAAGAGACGTGGCAAGGTCTGAGCAAAACCATCCCAGGGAGATTAACAGGGGTTTCCCCTACACACAGTTTCTTGGACACAAAAATCACTGGAGAAGTAGACTTGAAAATTGTGATCAAGGAAACTCCCTGCTGTTGTTTCTTCTTACTGAGCCCTGGGAAATAGGAGTTTGTGTACATTCACTGTAAATAAACAGGATTGCACCAAAGAAATATCTGACTCACATCATCAATTTCTCCTCCTAACGGAAACAACTGTGCAAGACCCAGAATAGTGGATACTTGCTCAGGTCAAAGGGGCAAAAATATTCCATATTTTTTCTAAAAATATTTAACTTCTTTATAGTTTACTTCATTTCTATCTAATTCCAGCCTTTTCTTTATTTTCTATTCTAGATTTTTTCTCCGCTGAATTTGTTTACCTTGGTTCCCTTTTCATCCCAGGTGTCTATTTCAGTTTCAGCTCTAAGGGTATGTTTACACTACCCGCCGGATCGGTAGGCAGCGATCGATCCAGCGGGGTGTCGATTTATCGCGTCTAGTCTAGACACGATAAATCGATCACCGAGTGCTCCCCCGTTGACTCCTGTACTCCACCGCCGTGAGAGGCGCAGGCAGAGTCAACAGGGGAGTGGCAGCAGTCGACTCACTGCGGTGAAGACACCACAGTAAGTCAATCTAAGTAAGTCGACTTCAGCTACATTATTAAACTAACAGGCCAGTCCTACTACTAACAGTAAGAGGCAGGCAAAAATAATAAACTGGTAAATATACAAAGCGACATTAACTACCACTGCCCCACACACCCTGATCGAGGGCATCGTTATTTTCATTGTCTTTTTCTTTAACCTCTCCTTCTGGTTATGTGACTAATGTGTATTTAATGGCTTGTGAAAGTATATTTAAGGTCTAAAAACATGCATTTCATTTAAAACTGCTCTTTTTGCATTCCAAATACCACAACATACCCATCCACTCTATAGCTAGCTTAATATTAATACATAGCCTCAGCGCATGGAAATTACACTGGAGTCATCTGAAATAAATTAGCTATTAAATACACTATACACTACTTTCAAGTGCCAAATAAAAGTTTGAACTGCTAAGTACATTACTGGACAAATGACTAGCTCCCAAGGTACTTAGCACCCTGCTAATACTCTTTTTACCACCTGCACGTCATATATCTTTCGCACTTGTAGACAAGCTCCAAGCAGAACTGCAGAGCATGAAAAATAATGGTAACATTTGGGAGGGTGAAGGGTTTACATATTTGAACTCACTCTCTGTGATCATATACGAGAAAAATGGTGATATTGAACTGCACAAATTTTAGGGCACTCAAATATATGAGATGTGGGGAGTTTTAATTGTCAACCTTTAAAGAAGTAACTAGCTGGGTATGTGGATCCCAGATATTGACTTCCAGCATGCTATCTCAGAGGTACAGCTATCAATGGCTCCCTTTTGGCTTAGACTCTGCTCCTGGGATATTTCAGAGAGTGGTCTCTCAGCTCCTTCATAATATCCAGGGTGCATACTGCTATTTGGATGATATTCTCCTCTTTGCTAAAACCTGAGCATAATGCTATTCTGGACCAGGTGCTAACCCAACTCCAACAAGCTGGCATAAAGTTAAATGCAGCCAGTGCAGTTTTGCAAAAGATTCTGTAGAGCAGGAATCAGCAACCTTTCAGAAGTGGTGTGCCAAGTTTTCATTTATACACCCTAATTTAAGGCTTCGCGTGCCAGTAATACATTTTAACATTTTTCAGAAGGTCTCGCTATAAGTCTATATATTATATAACCAAACTACTGTTATATGTAAAGTAAACAAGGTTTTCAAAATGTTTCAGAAGCTTTATTTAAAATTAAATTAAAATGCAGATCTTATCAGTTTAGGGTGATCCTTGCCCTTGCTTTTCCGTGCTGAGTTTTCCAATGTCTGGCACATATTTGGATACTTTAAGCTGCACACAGGCTTCTGAGTGATCAGTTGTTAACCGGCTGGCAGGAGGTCAGCGGCTGGAACCCCAGATTGGCAGCTGAGGTGAGTGGAGTTGGCGGCTGGTAGGGCTGAGCAGGGCCGGAGGCCTGGACCCTGTCTGGCAGGGGGCCTGCGCTGGAACGCCAACCGGAAGTTCTGGGGACTCCTGCCAGCCGGGGTCTCAGCCCGCTGCCAGCCTGGGGTTCCTTCACCCAGGTCAGCAGCGGGCGCTGAGTGGGACCCACGGTGGGACCCCAGCTGGCAGGAGCCAGCAGCGGAAACCCCAGAGCGGCGACAGGCTGAGCGGCTCAGCCCGCCACCGTGTGCCATCAAAAATCGGCTCGCGTTCCACCTTTAGAAACCAATTATTTGCCTGTTCTGGCCTTTATCATAAGGCCATTGACCTGCTGAATGTGAAGTTGCAGTGGTGTATTATTCAGTTGTAGCAGTATGACTTCAATTTGGTACATACCAAAGGAAGACAATTTATTTGCCAATGATCTTTTGAGAAAGTCTTCTGAGTTGGCACCCTCATAGGCAGAAACAGCAGAGTAACTATGCTTTTTACTGAAATATATGCAGCGGACTGCTGATGCCACTCTTCAAGATGTTGAGCTATGAAAGGTGATATGTGCTGTGGAAGTGGTTTGGATGGATCCACTCCTTAAGAAAATGTTGTGTACCTTCTACAAAATTCGTGAAAGTACTGGAGAAACCCTGTTTTATCAGCTCTTCAGCCAACCTATGAGAACCAAGTTGTCTATGTTGACAGAAAAGGTTTATCCCAACGATCACCATCCTAGAAGCCAAGTGATGTGATTAGGAAATATATGAGTTTCAACAAGCATTCCCATGCAAGACTCCATGGGTAGGTCTACACAGCAATTAGACATTTGCAGCTGGCCTGTGTCAGCTGACTCAAGACTTGCGGGGCTTGGGCTGTGGGGCTGTACAATCACAGTGTAAATGTTCGGGCTCACGCTGGAGCCCAAGCTCTGGGACCAGCAAGTGGGGAGGGTCACAGAGCCCAGGCTCCAACCTGAGTCTGAATATGTACATTGCAATTTTACAGCCCCATAGCCCAAGCCAGCTGACACAGGCCAGCCTCAAGTGTTTAATTACTGTGTAGACATACCTCTAGTCTTCGATCCTGGACAAGGAGTGTAAATTAGGCAAGGGCTGGAAGCATTTTCAATATTCGTGGTATGATTTTGTGGGCTGCAGGATACGGAACATTGGTGAGTGCATTTACCACAAGAAGAATGCATTGTTAACCGATATTCTATGATTCTAAGTTATACTGCCTACTAAAAGTTGAACAGATAGGGAAGAGGACGTACTTTCTGCACCTGATGTCATGTGGCCAACTGGGGAAGTTGCACCACTGCAACAGCATTCATCCCCAAAACTGAATCAGAGGTATAATCTATGGCCCCGGGATCACCTGACGCCTCGATCAGGTACCACCAAACTTCTGGGGAAAAGGGAAGGAAATTGTGATGACTGGTGGGTGTGGGTGTGTGTGGGGGGGTGTGTGTGTTACCTTCCTGTTCCCTGTTCAGTTCCTGGTTCCTACTCCAGGAACTCAGTGTTCCTCTGCCTGTTTCTTTGCAGGGGATGGAGGAGGGGGAAGAACTGTATGCATAGTGTTGGGTGAATGCAGTTACTCCAGGCTTGCCATTACACATCTCCTCTTTGGACGGTTATAATGTTTTGTTGAGACTTGCTGACTTAACCAGCTCAAGGTTATTACATGTTTTGATTGACAACCTACCAAGTGTCTTGCTTCTTTTTTTGTGTTTTGTGATTGATGTTCTGGGGTACATCTTTTTAAATGACATTCAGTTTTGATTTAAAGAATTCAAGTGATTGAGAATCCACCACAACCCTAAGTACAAAACCACGGCACAAAGGCAGTTAGTAAGTGGCCAGCACAGGTATCAAACCCACAACCTTGGTGTTATTAGCATCTCATTCTAACCAAATGAGGTAGACACAGCAACCAATGATCACGTAGTATAGCCAAACACAAGTGTTCAAAAATCATGAGTCAGATTCTAAAAATCATAATATGGACTGAAAACTCATGAGATTTTAAATAATAAATTTGAGGTTCTTTGTATGCCTTCCATTTTTGAGCTGTTAGGGTTAACACTTTTCAGTTTTTCTTCTGCAGCCATGAGGGGTAGAAACTTACTTTTAAAAAAATGAAAGGTGAATGTGTCACAAACACATGACTCCATGAACTGAGGCTTTAAGAAAATAACACCAAATATCATAAGACTCATAATAAAAATCACACATGAGTTGGCAACATTGAAGCAGCCTTCCCAGACATGCAAAGAATTATGATGATTGCAAGTATTTATAAGAAATTTTACAAGAATAACTGACAAAAAACTTGGTTAAATGTAGAGCTAAGGTTCCCCGGTGACATCTCGTGCCCTTCCAGGAATCAAGTTCAGCAAAACTCACACTGCTGAAAACCAGGAAATATAGAAGTAAAATACACATCAACCCAAATTCAACTGTGCATGCTGGAGCTGTCAGTAATTACTGGGAACTTTTTGGATGCACTGCTGCTCCATTCACTGTGTTAGGTGCAGCTGTACTGAATGGTAGAGAAATTAGCTGGAGAAACTTGGAAGAGCCATAATTGTGGTATGAGGCAATCTGGGGTCCCCGAGCACTTCTCCCTGCCCCATAACCTGTGTGTGTGATGAAAGGAAACAGGTGTATGTACTCCCTGAGGAATGCAGTTTGACTCATTTCAGCAGCAAGTTGTGTAGTGAGTGTTAGCAGCGGTGCCCAGGACCTTCTTCATCAGCAGCGAGGTGAAATAGGAGAGTGGTGTCTGCATGTTCTAACTAAAAGTTTGGTGTTAGATGAAGGGGTTGATAAAGTGTAAAGGTGAAGGGGTTGTAAAATGTAGTAGGTGTAGGATTGTATCTGTGACGTAGGCTCATTGTTTGAGTGTACAGTAGGTCCAGATAGCTTCAGTTCAGTGCACCTCACCCTAAATACAAGTTTTGACTTGGCAAAAAAAAATAGACTCTGTCCTACAGTGGTCATGGGCCCTATTCTTTGAGTGTTCTACAATACTTGCAAAGGTTGACTGCAAGTATGTTGGTATGAGTGTATTGATACATCACTCAAAAAGGGGTGAGTTACAGTTGGGTTCATGTGTATTTTAACTTTGTATTTCTTGGTTTTCAGAGGTTTGAGTTTTGCTGAATTCCATGTTGTGGAAGGGCATAAGATACCACGAGGCAACTTTAACACAGCATTAAGTTAACAAAGGTTTTTTAACATAAATGTTTTTTGTAGGAGTTAGTTGTAATTTAGGCAGTTTTAATTGTCATGTAGGTTTGCAGTTGAGGTGCTAATGTGCACAGCTTCCTACCTGGTCCTGACCCCTCTTGTATACTTTGCTGAAGTGGAATGGGGATAATAGTCATGCTTTGAAGTGTTTGTAGGGGGAAATTGCTGACAGGGCAGGGAATGAAATCAAAGATATGGTAATCTTGAGTTTTTTCCCTTATTGGTTACAGTAACTTGAAGCACACGAGAGAAGTCAGAGGTCTCTCTCCTCAACCGTCACCTGCAACATATAATCTCACCACCAAATGTATGGTGTAAAAAGTTGCACCTTGCTGTCTGGTGCCTTCTGCTGCTGTGTACACATCACAGCCAGTGGCTTACTAGCAGGTCACATACCTACTTGTTTATGTAGACAGAGTTCCACATAGAACTAGGCCCCATGTCCTTACCATGCAACCCCACTATGCATCCTCCAGCTGGGCCACGCCACCCCATCCCTACTCCAGCCAGGCCTCCACAACCATACCCCTGGCCCACCCAGTCCCTCCTCCCCCAAGCCAGTCCCCTCTTACCCATCATGTACAAGTGGTGTGTACCTTAACTTTGTACGTCTTGGTTTTCAAAAGTTTACATTTCTGCACTGTCTGGTTTCTAGAAGGCCACTAGATACCACTGCACAACCTTAATTCTCCATTAATGAAGCTTTGGAGCATTAAATTTTCTTAGTTCTTTTAAAAAAATTATCAGCACCCCTATTTACCACAGCACAGCTCTCTCCTCTCTACTGCCTCTGGCTCCTTGGCAATGATTACCCCAGCCACAGAATGCACTGGCTGCATATTGGTCCCTTCAGTGTCTCTGCATCATCTCCATTCCCTCTGACTGGTTCCCCTTTCCCAACCCTTCCCCCCACCCCAATGGAGAGGCAGGCATCAGCACAGGACAGGAAAGCTGCGAATTGGGAGAGACGTCAGGAACAGTTCAGTGACTAGCATGGAGTCTGTGGGTTAGGACCTGGGAGACCTGGATTCAATTCCACGCTTCAAGACAGACATGCTGGGTGACTTTGGACAAGTCACAGTCTCTATGCCTCAGTTCCCCATCTGTAATGAGGATGGATACATTAAAGATGGTAAGGTGCTCAGATCCTATGGTGAGGGAAACCATATAAGTTACCTATCATTGACTAACCGAAATGGAGATTTTGGAGGAACAGAGCTGAAGCACCCAACATTCACCTCTGACCCCCTCTTTTACATCCCACTCTTCCCTACACTGGTCCAGCACTTCCCCTCACAGCACTGACCACCAGACTCCCTCTCACAAAATGTCCAGATTCCCCTATCAGTTCTCCAGCTCCTCCAACATTCCCTCCATCACACCCACTGCTCAGAGCCACACACACACACGGGCCAACTGAAGAAGATGGGATTTTAGAGAAGATGGGGCATTAAAATGTTAAAACTATTAAGTTGAAGTGGTGCCACAAGGTCACTGGTCACCTGTGCCTGCTTTGCCTCCTAAAAGTAAAGGTGGGACAGTCCTGGTGGGATATATAAGAGGCACCTGTTCCCAAGCAGAGGAAAGAGCTACCTGGAGCACCAATAAGGTGGGCATGTCCAGGGTCTTGGGGAAGAACCAACAGTAGCTTACTGCTGAGAAGAAGCTAAGAAGAAGCTAAGGGGAGATTTAGGAAAGAACAGCAGATCTCAGAGGAGATTTCAGTGGTGGTTCTCAATGGAGAGGGAGCCATGGAATGAGCCTAGGTGTACCTCACCAGATGACCCTTCAAGCAAAGTGCTTCTAATTTTCTCCCAAGAATCAAACTGGAACATTAAGTTAAAATGCATAAAGATCAACTGTAACACACTACAACTCTTTTGATTGTTTTTACAGATTTTTTTTATTTACATTTGCTATTTAATTACCTTTAACTTCCAATAATTACATTTTTTTTTATCTCAACATTAGTATGACCTTATTGCTTAATAAGGAAAATTCACCCTTTGTAGAAATAAAGTGGTATGTGTTAAAAATATCGTGTGGGTTGGAGAACAAGTCTTAGATTTCTACTTGGTTCTAGGAAACTGCCACTTTTCCCATAAAGATCCTCCCACCTTTCCAGGAAAAAAAATTTAAATTAAAGATATGTATTTTATTGGCGCACAGAAGATCAGGTTAAATATCTGCTTACTAAAAAAATTTCCTTAACTCTGTTAATAACACGAACTTAGTTAAAGCAGAATTGTAAGAATTTACTTTTCAGTATTTATGCTTTTTCCTTACAGATTTCATTGGTCTCTGCTGGACAAGAGAAACTGCATACTGAGTTTTCCTTTTGCATATAGTACATTTCACTTTTGAAATCTTACATACTGGCACAAGGCAGAGGTGCAAATTCTGCTGGGGGATTTCACTGAAATTTTTATTTTCAGGCTTTGTAAAACATTGTAAAACAGGCCAGGGTTAATCAGATAATGCGCCTTTTAAAGTAACAAACGAGAAGACAAGGTTTGCTGCAAATTTTGAAGAATATTGTGTGATTAATTTCTGTAAACAAACACCAAGTACTTATTAAGCACTTAATTTTTGTTCTGTGGTGAGCTTACTTGTGTCCAACAGGATAAGCTGAGAGTTCTCTAAACTTCTAAAGCTTACATTCAGACATGCCAAGTATCATGCATCTCACACAACACTCGCATAAATTGGTAATTTTTTTCATGCATTCCTGCATCTTTGGCAATTTATCACATTTTTGCAGAAGAGCAAGTCTTCCCACAAAACACCCTGTAGCCTAAGAAAATAGACACTGAACTGCGAGTCTGGAGACCATGAATTCAAGCCTGATGCTTTCACCAGCAATAAAACCAAATGCTTTTTTAAAAAACTGAATGTATGGTTATAAGCATACTATTTGCAAATAGTAAATTACTTCCCTAAAATGTCTCACAAAGCATAACAAAACTGGGCAGCTACTCATATTGGGTTATATTATGACCCCTCCACCATGTCTGGGAAGGCACAGGCAGTCCTTACCCCAATGCACTCATACACATGGGCATATGAGGTAGAGAGAATTAAGCTGAGTGCCTGAGGAATTCTGGGCAGGGCAGCTTGAGGAGGAGCATAAGTAGAGTAACGGAAGCACTGCCTACCTGTTACATACACCTCTACCCCGATATAACGCTGTCCTCAGGAACCAAAAAATCTTACCACGTTATAGGTGAAACCGCGTTATATCGAACTTGCTTTGATCCGCCAGAGTGCGCAGCCCCGACCCCCTGGAGCACTGCTTTACCATGTTATATCTGAATTTGTGTTATGTCGGGTCGCGCTATATTGGGGTAGAGGTGTAGTTGTAAGTAAACCCCTCTGGCCTCATTACAGGTTCCACACCATAGGGCCTCTGCAGTTAATTTGCTTTACACAAGCCAAGTAATTCCATGCACTGCTGGAATAATTTCAATGCCCTTTCTCCCCAACATGCCTTCACATTGCAAGTGTAAACAGAGCCCAGAATTTTCCACCATCCTTGTAATGAGAACAAAATGGCCAGCTATTTTGGAAATACTGCAAGTTTAAAAGACTTGCGTTGTTTAAATGGATGATCCCCAACTCCATCAAAATGTCCTCCTTTGGACATCTACTAGCAACCCAAAATTAAATTAATGTATTGGTTTTAATATGGACCAATATGGTATCAAAAATATTGTGTTCTTTCCATATGCATGTTATTTATAACCTATAGTTAAAAAAATATATATGAATGTTAAATGCCAGGTCTATTCAGTCAACGACAAAAAACTTGAAAGACAAATCTCTAAGGCAACCTTTAGAGAATTAAAAATGAAAATGATAACATCAGAAGAAAAAAGAGATGGGCTTTCAACAGCAAAAAAGAAAAAAAAAAGCAGGCTTCTTTCTCTAGAAGATATCTGTTATTCCTTAGAAAGAACACTATATATAATAGTCACTATAAACAAATATGTTGGGAAAGGCTAGATTTTGTTTGTTTGAATCTAGAAGAATTAAACACTTTTCAAGAACAAAATGTATTGAACATGAAACAAAATTCCAGCACTAATTAATTTTCTACCCAAGCGAAGGTTCCATACAAATATCTACACTGATTTTCCTAAGACACCTGTGCACAAACAATTCAAATTCATGGAAATAAAGGATCAGCATTCAAAGACTTCATGTGAAAACCCACTAAATTATATGAAAACATTTACTTTGGCAACAATCATATTCTAACTAAAGTGTTCATATTATAGGGGAAATTTTGCTATGCATTTAAACATTTTCCCCCCAGAAAAAGTTTCTCCATAAAACAAAAAGGACAAAAAAAGAAAAGAGAAAAAAGGTTACATTCAAAAAGCTGTATTTTATTGTTATGGCAACTGATGTGCTAAAAATAAAGAATATTAAAGTTGTTATGGCAACTGGAAATGTAAAAGCAGTCAAGAGTAGAATAATCAAACCTTCAGCTGCCTTAAAATGTAACATCTATGACTCAATTTTCAGAAGAGCTTTCAGACACAATTTCTTTTGCTTTTGTGAATCTCCTTTAGAGACCAGAATTACAGTATAACTTTTTAAAAACTCTTCAGGGTAATAGAATGCGAGGAAAATAAAAGTGAATGGAAAATAATAAATTGGTCATTCAGACTTCTCATACTCAGCTTGGTGTCCTTGCAGCTTTATCTAGGCCAGCAACTACCTCAGTTTATTGCAAGTCAGGGATAAATAACCTTTATAGCATTCATTGTAATGGTGGGAACAAATGACATTTTAAAAATTGCATTAAGATACTACACCTTTACCTCAATATAATGCTGTCCTCGGGAGCCAAAAAAATCTTACCGCGTTATAGGTGAAACCGCGTTATATTGAACTTGCTTTGATCCACTGGAGTGCGCAGCCCCGCCCTCCCTGGAGCACTGCTTTACCGCGTTATATCAAAATTCGTGTTATATTGGGGTAGAGGTGTATTAAAAACTATGCAGTCAAGTCAGGCCTTCCCAAGTTAACTCTGTGTGTATACATTAGAAAGCAGTCTAATTAATGGATCACAATTTTTCTCAAATACCGCAATATATTTAAATTTGTAATATACATAATATAATTTTAGGGTTCCTAGGTAGAGGTGCACATTTGCTATGAAGCTAAATTGGTGTGCAAGTCAGCTTAGCACAGCATGCCTTTTTCCCCAAGCACTAGCAGATGATTGTTAAGTTACCAATTATGTTAAAAATTTAACAGATATGGTCAATGTGCACTTTCAAAGCCTCACAACTCAGCCAAATCCTAAGCAATCTTTGACCAAAACACTCAGTCTCTTCTTAGTAAGACCTAATTTTTAAAAAAATTTCAATTCTCTAATTAGTTTGGCTGTATTTCTGTTTTTAAAAAGATTAAATACAAAATTAAAAACCTTTTAAATGTGGGAACCATTTTTACTTAAACTGAAAACCCACCTTCAAGCAGAATCAAGGAACAGAAAATTTCAGCTACATGGATGAAATGCTGTAAAGTTATGAGTAACTGAAAATAATTTATAAATGGAAATACTTTGGCAATCTGAACTGTATGCTGTAGCTGTTGCTAGCACTCCAGCTATAACAATATTGAAGGCCACAACTGAAGACAGCATATGTCTCAGGGTATTGTGGCAAGTGTTTCCCCGAACCCACTCCCATCCATACACAAAGTCCTCTTACCCAGGTTTGGTGGTGCTTTCAACCTGGGCTAGCTGGCATTGCTGAGGATATAGATTAGAGCAACATTTCTCAAATGCAATCACCGTGGCTGCATGTGATCACCAGGGGCTTTTCTTGCGGCCACAGCCCCCTGGGGGGTGTGTGTGTGTGTGTGTGTGTGTGTGTGTGTGTGTGTGTGTGTGTGTGTGTGTGTACTAGCAGCCCCTCCTCCTCCCTGATGCACCACCTTGGTGTTGGTTGCTGGGGCTGCCAGCAGGGGTTGGGCCCTGCCCCCCTCTGGAGACACCTGGGGCACAATGCTGGAGGAGCAGGCAGCCGGTGAGTTCCCCACCTTCCCAAGGGCGGTGGGGCTCAGACTTTGGGTTTCAGTCCTGGGGTGGTAAGCTAACAGGCTCTGGCAGCAGGGCTTTGGGCTCCAGTCCCAGGCTCCGGCTACACAGTGGCAGGCCCTAGGCTCTGGCAGTGGGGCTTCAGGCTCTAGCCCCCCCCCCCCACACACACCTCCCTTAGCCCCTCATCCAGGGCTTAATTTGTCCCCAGGCTTGGCAGGGCTGAGTAAGTCTGTTGTGAAAAGTGGTATCTGTATGTTAATATTACTTTTCACAACGGACTTACTAGCTAGCAATAAATAAATTACAATGATTTGGACGTGTATATTTATTTGCTTTTCTTAAAGCTAATTAAGTATTTTAGGGAAAAGTGTGAGAGCAGCCACCAGCAAGAGTTGGTGGCCGCACTCTGAGGCCACCAAAATATGTGTCCTGAGAACCCCTGGGTTAGAGACTAGATTCCACTTTCACTCAGGCTGGCATCCCGCCCACTTAACCAGCATCCACACGGCAAACCCACTCCGAGCACTGGCAGTCCTCCAATGCCTTCCCAAAATTCCTCCCCGTGTGCCCAGAAGGACAGACTAGGTCTTTCACAATTCACAGGGAATGGCTCAGCTTACTTCAGCACAAAGAATCATGGGATATGCCTCCATAAGTCCTAGCAACACACATGGCGGAGTCCAGCAACAGTCAGGATGCAGTAACTCAGTTGTGGCTTTGCAGTGTGGCTGCTCACACCTGTGCTAGGCTAACCCAGGCTACCCTGCTATAAAGAGGTACCCTCTGAGGCTGGGAGAGGAGATAGGATGACAAGGAGACATAGCTCTTGTCATTAGATACAGATATGGATCTGAGATGCTATGACAGCTAAGCAGTCTACTCAATATCTTTGTCTTCCAGAAACTCCTATGTGGAACAATTCCTCTGGATAAATCATCATCTGAAGGGATTAAATCTGACATATCTGGATATAAAATCATGAGCCTTTACTACCTGAGCTAAGAAGCAGGTTCCATAGTTCAAAGGCGATATGTGTGGCCTAGCCAACAGAGGGGACAAAGCCATCCTGATTTAACATTGGTTCTACGTGGAATGAGCTCCTTCATCGCAAGTGATGCTGAATTTTAATTACAGTATGTATGTGCCGGGCTCCAGGATGGTGCCTTCCAGGGCATAAGAGAAAGAGGGGAAATCCAAATGCCAGTCTCATGTAATCTGTATTTATTCTATATCCACTGTAAAAGATTAGCATTCTGCATCCACTAGTCTCATTTCTTTCCTACTAGTATAAGTGATCAAATAATTTTACAATGGATACAACATATTTCTTTTGCTGCTTGCAAGGTGCACTTCATTCCTAAATACATTTATTTGCTTCTGTATTCATATTTAGCACAAAAGGACGAGTTAAGTAACTGAAGAAACCATGTCATAGAAAGAGACGGAAAGATTATGAAGCTTTTAAGCGAGGACAAAGTTAACTGTGCATCTGCATTTATAATATTAACAAGATTTTGCAATGACATAAAGCTCTCATCCCAACACATACTTCCTCTTTTAAAACATAAGCAGTAGTAAAGGTACTCGATTTGACAAGTCAATATTTTATATTTAGATCCAGGTGAATACATTACCAGACCAAAAAAGGAATCAGACCAAGGAAACCACTACTTTTGAATCAAACTGATCTGTATGATTTAGAAAAACATGATGCACAACTCCATACCAATGACTTTCAACTTCAACATTAACTGGCTACAGCTTATCCTTGTGATCAGGAAAAATTCTCAGCAGCTGAAACACTTGAATATTCCAGTGGAAATCTAGGCAAAAGATTATATAGTGTATAAAAATGGCTTAGTGCATGTGTGATCATGTCCACTTTTGGTTGGTTGGTTGCAGCATCTGCTAGTTTCCTATAGATAAAAAAATTGCTCCTTTGACTTTAAAATTGGGGTGACTGTACTAAGTTGGAAGGTATCAAGGGAAACAGGATTTTATTATGGAATTTGGACTCAAAATGAGAACTGCAGACCATTTTAAAATACTATTCTGCAGTAACAGTGAATATAGTATAAGCTTCCACCCTACCCTTTTTTTAAAATTAAATCTGATTTGAAGATATCCCAAGGAACATACATTGACATTCTGGTTTCTTTTATTAATCACAAGAAGTTTTTTTCATCCTTTTGCCACCTCCAAAAAATAGGGAGTATTCTGAAAAATTAGGTCAGTATTTGAAAAACAGATGGGTACACCTAAATTTTCAGCATGTAGAGCCTGATTATTTTGTTGTTTTGTTTTTACAAAAATTACTGTATTCTGACTATTAAGAGTACGTTTGCCTTAGCTCTGTGTTTTCATTTTGGAAGACAATCGAGTTTAGGGGTGTCAAACGTATGGCTCACAGGCCAGATCTGGCCCATGGAACAGTTTCATCCAGCCCAGGGGCTTCCCATGAATCTTCAAGTTTGCACTGTAGGTGGCGATCTGTAGAATGCACCAGTGTGTTGCGCTCTAGCTCCCCTGTGTAGACTCTGTTACTGTGCATTGATGTAGTCCTGTTCCAAGGAACAGGAACAGTTAGTGCATACAGGAAGGGTCCACACAGGAGCATTAGAGTGCAACACACTGGTGCACTCTACAAATCACACCACTGCAGTCCAGGGCAGCAATCCAGCAAAACCTCACGTACAGGTGTAGAACCACTTGGTTGCATTTAAGAGGCACTAGAGAGGCATAAGTCTGGTGGAAGCTGGTATACGTCCAGACGAGGGGAAATGGCACTGAAGAGCTGTGACCAAATACATCCTGTATTCACACCCTACACTCTGTTATAATAATCTTTATACATATGCCTTGCAAGGTAACATTTGAAAACTAAACTCACTGGTCAATAATATCATGGCAAAATGGGTATAGCAACATTATATGTAAAGTTAGGAACATAAGCTGAAATTATAGCTGAAATGTGTTTACCAGACAAGTTTAGGGAGGGAATAAACCTGTTTCTCAGAGGACAAGTTAACACCTCCATCCAGGTGTCCAAGTTGACTGGCAATCACCTGTCAAGTGGCCATTCTTTGGCAACAAAGGGGGGCAGGAACAGCTATTGTAGCAAGCAACAACATGGCACCTCCATCTCCACAAAACTCCTTGCTCCATCCTCTCAGCTGGAAGAAATTTTATCTAGGGATAGCCCTAGGGAAAATGCATTTCAACGGGTGACTGGACTATAAATGCGAGGGGCGAAAATACCTCAGGAGTCTCTTTATTTCTCTCCCTATCACTCTCTTTCACCTTAGATGAAAAAGGAACTAGCCCTTTGACTTTGGGGGGGGAGGGGGGAGAGAGAATGAGGGAGAGGGATTTGAGAATTTGGTCAGCCCTGTTGCTGGGAACATGTGTTAAGGATTTTACCTTGAACCAAATCTAAAATGTTTTCTAGTAGCTAAAACTTAACTATCTTTATTTCTCTTGTAACCATTTCTGACTTTAATACCTTGTACTTGCACTCACTTGAAATCTCCTCTTTGTAGTTAAATAAACTTGTTTTATTCTTTAATCAAAATTTATCCAGTGTTGTGTTTAAACTGAACTGTCTGGGTAACTCCAGTTAAAAAGCAAAGTGTTGAACATTGACCCTTTATAAGGACAACGGATCTTTAATATCTGAACTCTCCAGGAGAGGGCTGGACAGTGCATTATACATACTGTTGGGAAAATTTGGGATTGGGAGTGTGTTGGGGTCACCCTGCAAGTGGTAACCACGGCTGGTGGAAACCAGAGTGTGCGTGGAGTTTTGCTGGCAGGCTGCAACTACACACAGATACTCAGGGTGTGACCTGCATGCTGTTTGACTATTAGTGAACAGCCCAAGTTGGGAGCTACAGCAGCAAGGCATTGTGAAGCTCCTAAGGTTGAAGGACAGAAGGTAACATCCCTCACTGGTCTGGATTACATCCCTGGAATGTGATACCCACTGAATGGAAGGCAAATATCCCAATCTGGCAAGGAAAAGGAAACTTCAAATAAGTCAGGGGGTGAATACTTATTGCAGCCAGTAGACCGGCAGACTCCGCTTTAAATAAAAATTTAAAAAGAAAAAAGTAAAGGGGGGGATACACATCCCTTGTTTCATTTCTTTATTCAGCTTGTGACAAAAGGCCATCATGCTTTTATCCAAGAAAAGAAAGATAGACAAAGAGTGTGCGCATTTAGAGAAAAATAAAATTTTATATTTCTTTGTGGACATGAATGGAAAGACCACATGCTTGGATTTGTACTATTTAGTCATCATTGATCATTTGTTCACCTGGTCACAGAGGTATCAACACTTTTTTGTACAGCACCAAAATTCTTTGAGAAAAGAAACTAAATGCAAAGTACACAGGTTCATGTATTATTTCACTCAGTTTTTGATAAATAGTTTTGTAGTCTTCTTGTTTTAGTGTTTAAATCTCTGTATGCTTAACTGCCACAGTGATAGATATTATTATATAGAAACTAGAAATAAATAGTATAGATTTTTTTAAAGGAACGGTTTTAATATTAGACACAAATTGATCTTACCTTGTGTATAACATATAGCATCTGAGATACAAATGGATCTTAACTTGTATGTAACACTTACATAAAAAAATACTATTTATTTTAAAAGCTGACTTTTATACAGTACAGGAGACTGTCAGGTAAGTATTCAAAAAGTAAAGAGAACCCAATTTTTCAACAGTCAGTCTAATTTTGCATACAATCACTGTATTTGGGCATGCAAATCTGCAGTGACACATGCAAATGTGGTAATTCAGCATTCAACCACCTGATCTACATTGCCAAATATGTTTGCAGTTTTAGAAGCCAAGTTCAGGCTGGCTGAAATTTGCCCTAATGAATAACGTTTACATTTCCTTTACAATCAGTGTGTTAAGAGCAGAAGTGAATTAGCCCTAAAACCAGAAGTAAATGTTAAATCATAATTCTCTGAATTTCAGTGATGACAGACATTAGATTTCCAGAATGGAAAACTACCAAAATACACTATATGGGACTCTGTCTCTACTTCCCCTACAGGCACAATTCCCCCTAGTAGTTGTTCCACACACCGTAATATAGAAAGGTTAATGCTAGCTCACACTCTCACCTTCAAACAAATCTCGTCCTTTAGTAATGCAGTGTCCTGAATGGCAATTACGCAATCCTTTGTTTGAAGATGGTGGATAGTTAGGAAGAAGTCAGCATGCAATCAATTTAAAATGAGATTGTAATGTTCACAAGAGGTTCATTTTTTTATTTTATTTTCTCAGAAATTACAGTGATCTGTCAATAGTCTACATATGTAATAATTCTTTACATTTTAAAGAGTTCCTTTGGCTGTGGCAGCTAGGTGCTTATATACAAACTGAACACAAATTACATATAACAGTCCACAATGGGGAAGTACTTAAGAACAATTATTCTTGCCTTCAGAAACATTAGCACATACAATATGGTATACAAAACACCTACTTTTAATAATATTTTCACTCGGATTGCTATATGAACAGCTATGTGTTCATGTTCAGGATATAAAACATACCACTAAATATCTAGGGTAAGGAAGAAACCAATATGTATTATATTACCCTTCTTGCTAATTGTCTCAGTTTGGCCTGGATTACCCTGTTTTTTTTAAATCGACCTGCCGAGTGTCAAGCATCTGACAGAACTATCATTTAAAAACGTGTATGGGAAGAGGAAGGAGAGATAGGGACCCTGACCCTCCACTACAAAATGCCCTGATGCCTAGAGGAATGTGTACAAAACTGCAACCAAGAGATCATAAATTCTAATCTATTCCAATGATTGCTGTTAATACATCTGTACATTTCATAGCCCTTAATAGCCAAGACTTAGAATCATAGAATATCAGGGTTGGAAGGGACCTCAGGAGGTCATCTAGTCCAACCCCCTGCTCAAAGCAGGACCAGTCCCCAGACAGATTTTTGCCCCAGATGCCTAAATGGCCCCTTAAGGATTGAACTCACAACCCTGGGTTTAGCAGGCCAATGCTCAAACCACTGAGCTATCCCTCCCCCCTTCATCACATTACTTTAGGGGAGAAGCAATTATCATTCACCTAGAGTTAGGAATAGAATCCATGTCTCTGATATGACAGACCCAAATCTCATTCACTAACCTTCAGAAGAAATGTGCCAAATTATGTACTTGGATTTGCTGTCTCCAACTTGTAGGCCACACGCTGCTCCCAGAGCTAGCAATTGTATCCTAATAACCAACAATACAGTGCTGTCTTGAATTACAAATGAAAGAGCTAAATATATGGAACTACACCTCTACCCCAATATAACACGACCCGATATAACACAAATTCGGATATAACGTGGTAAAGCAGTGCTCTGGGGGGGCGGGGCTGCGCACTCCAGTGGATCAAAGCAAATTCAATATAACGCGGTTTCACCTATAACGCGGTAAGATTTTTTGGCTCCCGAGGACAGCGTTATATCGAGGTAGAGGTGTACTACTTATATTAGTGAGTATCCTGGAATAACTGTAGTTGACACGATTTTATATTGCAAAATATTGTACTTAGAATGAATTTGTTTTATTGCTTTATTATTATTGTTTGTATTTTGGTCAATGGGAGCTGTTCCTTTAAGAACAGCTTTAATTGTAGAATATGTTTGAAGATGACAGAGCAGCGTGGGGAAAATTTTGCCTTTGTATCCAGACGGAGAGCAGAGGCAAAGTGTCAGCTCCCAAAATGTCAGAACTTGATTTATTACACATATTTCCCCAGAAAGTTTGCCTAGCATTTATTGTAGGACTGGATGCTTCAGGGAATTATTTAAAAACTACAGGACCTTCTATCTATAGGTCAGTAGCCTGAACGCAGCCTACATCAGTAAAGATTAAAAGCTGTTCCCATTTAAAGGATGTTTGCTGGCCCCAACAGGAGATGAGTTCAGTGGGTCTCAGTTCCAGCTCCTACATCACAAATTCATCACCATAGTTTGCATTAATTGGTAGACTCCGTAAAGAGCCCCAAAAACTGAACGGGTCATGGAGGCTGAACTACCCGTTACCTCAAGAGGAAACTTCCTCTGCCCCTATGTCAGAGCTGATGCATATTGGATAAACAAAGCAAACACCCTTCCCCAGCACTAGAGCCACGCCGTTGTTTTAAGTTGAGGTTTGTGGCTATTTGCAATTGTTTTCATTAAATAATTTTCCTGTCACACATGGAGCTGCACAAAACTTTAACAGCTCTGTTTAAACCTTTTCCTGGGCACTTTCAATCCAAGCCAAAATCCCAGGCCATACATTGGCTCCATTTTCTAAAAGAAATCTGGTGTCTAGTCAGTAGGCCACAGCGGGGAGCTATACCCATCCCTCGAGCCTGCAAGAGGTAGATGCTGAGCAGCAGAGGCTAGTAGAGGTCAGAAAGGGACCACTGCCAACCAGCTAGCCTGGTCCCTTAATGATGGTGAGACAGCACAGTCCTTGCATATGTAGTCTGTTCTCTCCCACTCAGACTCCCACCTTAGGGCTGAAGGAGAAAGAAATGGGGAAAAGTCTTCTAGTTTGGAAAAGAGAAGACTGAGAGGGGACATGATAGCAGTTTTCAGGTATCTAAAAGGGTGTCATAAGAAGGAGGGAGAAAACTTGTTCACCTTAGTCTCTAAGGATAGAACAAGAAGCAATGGGCTTAAACTGCAGCAAGGGAGGTTTAGGTTGGACATTAGGAAAAAGTTCCTAACTGTCAGGGTGGTTAAACACTGGAATAAATTGCCTAGGGAGGTTGTGGAATCTCCATCTCTGGAGATATTTAAGAGTAGGTTAGATAAATGTCTATCAGGGATGGTCTAGACAGTGTTTGGTCCTGCCATGAGGGCAGGGGACTGGACTCGATGACCTCTCGAGGTCCCTTCCAGTCCTAGAATCTATGAATCTATGAAAAAGGCTGATAGAAGACTTGCAGGAAGCTTCACATACCATCCCACTACCAAAAGACTGTAAATGAGGGAGATCCCATGAGGGTCCCTAAAATGAGATTGAATGAAAGGAGAAGCCTTATGGTCCCCCATTTCCCAGAGTGGTGGGAAGAGGGAAGAAAACACCAGAAATGGGTGGGCGGGGAAAGCTGTTCTCCATTAGGAATATCAGAGGTATGCAGCTATCCTGCTCATGTCCACGCATCCCCAAGACAATTGCAGATAGAGGCTGCCTGTTGCAAGAAGGGGCTTATGTAGGGATGGAGGAATATGGAGTCTAGTTTGGGTCCCCACTGATCTGAATAAGCATCTAAACTTTGGTATGTTATTTAATCCCCAAACTTTTAAAAGCTAAATAAAATTAAAGCTCACCAAAATATACACACAACTGTCCAGAGATAGGTGTTTTTGATCCCAGATCCCTATGGAAGAAACAGATGGGCATTTGTGACAGAGATCATTGTTTTTGGCCACACCTTGATTAATCTCACCGGAGACAGTAGATAGCTGCCCTCTCTCCTGTCTGGGGGGGAACCTGTTTCTCCCTGTTTGGCCACATACTTTAAAGTAAAATCATTAAGCATCCATATTTCTGTATATAGTGTTAAAATATAGATTTCCAAGTGATATTAATCACCAGTGTGCCATTAGCTTTCAGAAAAGACCTCACTCCACACACTTTATAAAACAGTACCAATATCAATTGGTTGATTCAATTGCTTATGACTTGAGGTTCAGTCCCCCTGTCTTTACAGAGCAGTAAATCTTTGCAACATATTCTTTGAAAAGTAAAACCCAGACCAAGCTTCTCTCTCCTGAGGGTGCAGACACACCACTTGCTGGCTTGATACCTCTCTTTACCCAATATGTAAAAATGGTCCTTCATTGTCTTTTCCTCATAACCAGGCTGGGTCAGAGAATAAAATACACATTCCTTTGGCTAAGGTAGACAGTGAAGAATATAATTCTAGTGTGGATTCATAACTTTTTGTACATACCCTGCACACACATCATGCAAGAATATGAATGATCATGCCATGAGTGTCCCACTGCCTAACTGGTCAGCATTATTCTCATACTTGGGGCAGGAAACAATGAAAACTCAATCTACTCTTTGTTCTATACTGTGCTACAATGAGCAAAGCAAAGAGTTGTTTGTTTGTTTTGTGGCATTATTAGGACTTTCCTAGCATGGAAAAATTGAAGATGCCCTACCAATAAATGACCTGAAAGAACAATGTTAGATATACTTTCAGAAAGACAAACTATCTTTACAGTAATGTGCACAAGGCCAGGAGAAGAAGGAATCATTCAGACACAAATGACAACTAGTTACTTCAGTATTTCAGTTTATTATGTAGTATTATAATAACTTTAAATACTTAAGTGGGAAAGCTATGCATTAAGACCCTAAAATCTGACAGTTTTCTAAGTACTTCCCTGCTCACAGATAAATCAAGAATTATGGGCCAGAATCTCAGCTGGTGCAAATCACTGAACCTGACCTGTTATTTGTAGTTATAAGTTTATCCTATTGTTTTCATAGGAAATATGCCTCACAGGTAAGTCTGTCCAATACATGAGACCTGGATATTCTAACAAACAGTAATGGTTGGGTTGGAGGTAACGCAACCGATAGCAATTGTGAAAAATTGGGACGGGGGTGGGAGAAGGTGCCTATATAAGACAAAGCCTCAAATATCAGGACTGTCCTTGTAAAATCGGGACATCTGGTCACCTTAGTTGGAGGAAAGACAAGAGACTAATGCTTCATCAAATTTTATCACCTAGGTTTGCTGTTGATTTGTCAGAATTTTTCTGCCATTGTCTATGTTCAAGCAGGCAAAACAAAAGGCAGCAGCATAAAAACAGTTACCTGTTTTGTTTAGTAATTGTAAGCATATTAGAAACTCCACCATAGATAAGTACCTGCTCTTGCAATATACAGCATCTCTTCTCCAAGGTGCCAAGCACACTTCATTCTCAATGAAGTCAATGGCAGTTGAGGGCAAGAACAAGTCACATGATCAAGCTCTAAGCGTTAAGAAAGTCTTTAAAGCTGAATAAAACTAATTTCTAGTAAGTATTTTAGGTAAAGTGTTTTAACAAATACACATCACTGATTTTAAGTATGATCTTTTGTCATAACTCCTGTTCATTATTTTCATTAGATAATTTCATTCAAATCTGATATCCAAGTTCCTCATTGTATTTAACAATTGTATTCCTTAATTGGATATTCATTTATTGCACAGTGTACAATAAACCATTTTTATTTATTTGTTTAGCACTAATGTGTTTGGCACTGTGCACTATGCAAATAACATCTCAATAGGTTCAACAGATTAGAGAACACATTTTCAAACAGGTATATGTTCATTTTTTGTGTGTGCCATATAAGCTGGGGTTGTGGGCACTAATCAGAGCTTCACACACCAACTCAAATATGCACAAAAATGTGTACACAATTCATTAAAAATTTGGGTTTAATTACTTTACTAAAACATAATAAAATATATTTTTTTATGAGTCACTTCATTCCAACAACAAAGGTTATACTGAGGGAAACAGGAATGGGTTGGCTTTCAAGTGCAATAATATGCCTCAACATTTACTAATTATTTGTAGTAAATGTTTTCAGCTCATATGGAATAATAGCCCAAAATCTTCAAAGCTGCAGAAATGTAGCACTACTGAAATAAATCAAAAAGCTACTAGAAATGTTTGTAAAACATGAGACCTTTCTATCTCCTAACTTTCAGCACTTATAAAACTCAGAATATTATTAATTTACACCAGAAAATGACATGCTGTCCTGTCAGTCTTCCTTCCTTCATGAAGAGCAAAATGTATGACACTTATAAAAGTGGGGATTCACAAAACATGGCATGAACAATCTAAGAGTGTGGAGAGAACCACCTTATCCTTTGTCTCCTAGGAAAAGTAGATAAAATTAAAGCAGCAGAATCTGCTACGGATATTGAACAAACTGAAATTAAACAAAAATAAAACTGGGCAACAAGCTCATAGACACCACACGCTACTAATACATGAAGGTATGCTCCCGCAAGAAGTATTTCACCTAATACCCAAGCCAATCATTAAGAAACTGATATCCAACACAGACCAAGTGTGATATGATTACCAAGAATTACTTATATGTCATTTTCACCTTTTAATAAGGATAAAATCTTAACTGCCTTTAAATCATTGGATATTTTTCTCTTTTTTCTTAGCAAATTGCAGAAAATTACCTTATACATTATCAATTACAGAAGATTTATGAGAGTCTGCAGTCACACCACCCTGGGTGGTGATCTTATCTCTAAGTAGGTAAGGAGGTCATGCCTACTCAATATTTAAATAGAACACAGCCAAAGAACAAGCCAGACACTGGAAGAAAAATTCAGTAGGTGAGAGCTTTCCACAGCGTTAGTATTAAGCAAATTTCCCCCGTCTAAAACAGTGTCAGGAAACAATGTGCAGCTGGATGTGCTTTTTTCCTAAGCAGGTTTGAAACCATAGTTTGGACAAGTTGTGGTCTCCAAAGACCCTAAGACAAATTTTCACAAAAGTAAAGTTGTTAACCTACATCCCCTAGCCATAAATCAGTTTGTAAGGGTCTTTGCGGTAAATACTTGTCTTATTAGAAAAAGAGAAAGTAGTCTATTTAGAAATAATAATAGCAGCTCACTGCAAAAACCCATTATCGAGAAGTTGCTGGACTTGAAAATGAACAAAATCTTGCTTACCACTGGTGCTCTCATATAGGTTAATATTAGAGGTAGACCACTAAGCAGCAAGTTTAATGGCAAGTGATGCTTCCCAGGACATTCGACAGGAGGAGCAGAAGGTGCTGTACTCTAAAAGGAAGCATAAACTAACCCACCCTCAGTTAGGATAAACAAATGAAATGTCCCGTACAGGAGAAATTTGCCAGAAAGTTGCTATGCAAATATTCTTTTCTAGTTTCTTTCTTTGAAACAGCCTGCACAGGCAGCTGGTGTGCAATCCCCTTTTTAATTAGAGTCCTTTATTGTTTAATTAGTCCCAGAACATTTAACAATGTAAGCCTGCATTGTGCATTGGGATAAAAGATGCTTCTCCCTCTTGGTTCTAACTTAATATCCTCTGTTGCAGCTAGAAATAACAAGTTGATCTATTTTCTATCCAAATCAATGGCGTCTTTCCACGTTAGAAATAATCCTCAAATCTACAAGTGAACATTTCAAGGCTACTTTTGCAGTCAGAAATTAAGATGGGGGCTTCCTAATAGAAACAGAAATTACAAAGCTTTCAAAGGACTTCAAAGTACACAGAATTTACTCACATTTATATAAACTTTGGCTCACTTCCAATTTCCTTCACCTTCTATCTTGCACCTGCATTAGTTAACTTAGAAAAATGAAGATTAACTAGGTGTATTAAAAGTAAAGTATATTAAATATGTAGCAAAGTTTTTCCCACTGTACAAATATAGTTATTAGAATTTGAAATGTTGAAAAAATAAATGCTTGCACATGTTCTTAACAGGTTTACATGGGTTATTTGAAGGCTGGTCTTTTACTTCCAGCTTTTATACTCAACTTGTGCACAGAATTAACAGGAAAATGAATAGAAATAGCTGTATTAAAACTCTGTTAGCATAACATAAGTTCAGCTCTGTGGAAGCATGTGATCCTCTAGAAGAGGAGCTCAAACTAAGCATTTTTAAAAACCCCAAGGTTGACCAGAATAGGAGGAAAGAAGACATAATAGGAAAATTCTTACCCTGATTTACCCTGGGTGGTTTGGAATGCAAAAATCTACTTATTAGTTCTATTTGTTCTTTAATTTTGGACCAGAGACTCTCCCAGGGAGGCAGAGACGGAGTGGAGGTGAGCTGGGGTGGGGGGGGCGCGAGGGGGACCGCCTGTGCCGCAGCAGGTAACCCCCTGCTCCCCCCCTAGCTACGCTACCCTGCCCCTAGGACCCAGAGGGACCTGACGGATGCTTCCCGGGAGCCACCCCAGGTAAGCACCGCCGGGACTCCCCACCTCGTACCCAGCAGGTCCCTCTGGCTCTTAGGGGCGGGGCGGGCACCCACTACGGTGGCCCATGAGACCCTCCTGCCCGGCCCCTGAGCTCTCGGCCGGGAAGGCTAGTCCCCGGCTGTTCCCCCTCCCCCGCAGTTTCAGCTTGCCCCGCCTCCGGCTCATGCTCTGGGCGGCGGGCTGTGAGCTCGGCGTGACCCGGTGCTCCAGCCGAGCGGCGTGGCCCGGCTCCAGCTGAGAGGCGCGGCTGTAGCGCCGCCAGCCAC
This sequence comes from Terrapene triunguis, assembly GCF_002925995.2. Taxonomy (NCBI): domain Eukaryota; kingdom Metazoa; phylum Chordata; order Testudines; family Emydidae; genus Terrapene; species Terrapene triunguis. The sequence continues at coordinate 8,790,838 of NW_020664563.1, read as the reverse complement.
CAGTGCTCCACGTGGTGTGTGGTGGCGGCGGCCTGGCCCGGCTCCAGCTGAATGGCGCGGCTGTAGCGCCACCAGCCACCTCCAGGCAGCGCGGTAAAGGGGCAGGGAGCGGGGGGGGGGGTTGGATAGAGGGCAGGGGAGTTCGGGGGTGGTGGTCGGGGGTGGATAGGTGTCGGTGCGGTCAGAGGGCGGGGAACAGGGGGATTGAATGGGGGCAAGGGTCCCAGGGGGGCAGTCAGGAAGGAGCAGGGGTTGGATGGGGCGGTGGGAGGCAGTCAGAGGCAGGGGTTCCAGGGGCAGTCAGGGGACAGAGAGAAGGGGTGGTTGGATGGGGTAGGGGTCCCGGGGGGCCATCAGGAATGAGAGGAAGGGTTGGATGAGGTGCCAGGGGGCAGGGAAGGGGGGTGGAGGGGGCAGGGATCCGGGGGGGGCATCAAGGAACGCAGGGGGTTGGATGGGGCAGAGGTCCTGGGGGGCGGGGGCAGGCCACAACCCCCTCGTGGGGTGAGGAGGGAAACGGTTGTTAAGATTTTGGCAGCTCATCTCTGCTCCCGCCCCCAGAGCTGCCTTGACAGCTCACTGCAGCTAATGGGAGCTGCAGGGGTGGCACCTGTGGGGGCTGGCAGTGCACACCACACAGAGCCGCCTGGCCACGCCTCCACCTAGGGGCTGGACATGCTGGCCGCTTCCGGGACCAGCGTGGAGCCAAGGCAGGAAGGGAGCCTGCTTTAGCCCCATTGTGCCGCTGACCGGGAGCCATTTGAGATAAGCATTGCCCAGCCAGAGCCAGCACCCCGAATGCCCTGCCCCAGGTCGGAACCCCCTCCCTCACCCTAACTCCCTCCCAGAGCCCGCACCCCACACCCCCTCCTGCATCCCAACCCCATGCCCCAGCCCTGAGCCCCCCCACCACCACACACACACACACAAACTCCTTCCTGGAGTCCGCACCCCAAACCCTCTCCCACACCCCAACCCACTGCCCCCTCCTGCACCCCAACCCCTCATCCTCGACCCCACCACAGAGTCCACACCCCCTGCCCCAGCCCTGAGCCCACTCCTGCACTCCAAACCCCTTGGTCCCAGCCCGGAGCCCCCTCGTGTACCCCAAGCCCCTCATCTCCAGCCCCATCCCAGAGTCTGTACCCAAAGCAGGAGCCCTCAACCCCTCCTGCATCCCAAACCCCTGCCCCAGGAACTCCCTCCTACACCCTGAACCCTCATTTCTGGCCCCACCCCAGAGCCCTCACCCCCTCTCGCATCCCAACCCCTGCCCCAACCCAGTGAAAGGGAGTGAGGGTAGAGGAGAGCAAGCGACGGAGGGAGGAGAGCTGGAGGGAATGGGGGTGAGGCCTCAGAGAGGGGGCAGGGCCTTGGGGGAAGGGGCGGGGGAAGGGTGTTCGGTTTTGTGCAATTAGAAAGTTGGCAACCCTATTTTGCTGCAAGCAATTTTTTTCAGAGGACATGCTTGCAAGTTTAATTTTACATTAGAGACCATAAAACCTCCTTATTTAAAGGATCCATAAAGACCTGAAGCCTTAACTCTGGGTCTTTTCTTTTCCCATTTAAATTGAGATAGTATGAAACAAATTAGGAAACTTATATCTGATATCACAATAATACGACGACAGCTTGAAACAGAAAGAATAAACTAGGTAGTACATTCATTTTAATCAATGAGATTCTAACCAGCCAAGAAATAGTATATTTATTCCATGTTTCCATAATTCCCCTGATCCATGTCAACAATGGCATTTATACTCACCTTCATTCAACTGGCCCTTAACTGGATGGCAATTGCTTCCCTATGTCCATTTCAATTTATGTTTTTTAAAGAGATTTGTTCTCCTGATTTTGTAATTTACTCCCAGAATCAAACTTCCCATACTTTGAGACCCAGAAGAATCTCCAGAAAGGTCGCTCTCCAACTGATGGCCTGCAATTACGTTCTTGGCCCAGATACACGCATTACACAGTGAGCAAACAGAGCTAATTTTTGGCTGATTTTTTCCCACTTCTATTCCTTTAATTAGTTGATTATGTCTAATTTTCTGGGCAAACGCTTCTATTTCCATAGCCAATAATAATGACAATCATGGACAGACTTGTGTGGTTCCCCTATACAAAAGTCAATTCTTCCAGAAATACAGCCATTAACTCTTGCCTGAGGTTCTTCATACAAATCTCAGTCCATTTAAGGACATTTGTATTGCATTCACATCCAAATATATCACCCCATATAACCCCAAATACATTCTATAATGACAATTTTGTTATTTTTTTCAGCATACTAAATAAATCACTTTCAATTCTCTTTTAATGTCGTCTGCTAATTGCCTGTCCTTGATCATTTGTTCCTGTGTATGTAGTTAGGAAACATATTTAATATTTTATCTAGCACCTTAGCAAACCGAGAAATGTGATTTTAAACTGACAGCATCCCATTAAGTAATCACAGAGAACTTTAAAGAACAATAATTCTCTAGCTGATTCAATTCTGGCAACACTAATAATAGTTTGCCTTGTTCTATTATAAGTTTGTTTTTTTTCTTAAGAGTCAAAAGCCACAAAATTTAAGGGAACGTGAAACATTAATGAGATGCACCTAGGATAGGAAAGATTTTGTTCATTTTCAAGTCCAGCAAGTCCTCTGCAGTGAGATGCCTTTATTATTTCTAAGTGATAGGCCATTTTGGCCTCTTTAAATAATAATTTACATTTATATAGAGCCTTTCATTAAGATTTGCAAATTGATTTTTGGATAGGACATTGTGGGCAGGACAGGGCTTATGAACCGTAAACAAAACCTGATAGGTATCAATCACATTTTAAAGTTTATGTGCCAAGTGTTGTCTTTGGTGAGAGAGCTAAGGTTACAATTGACCTGGGGTAAATGATTGGTCCTTTCGGACTGGGAGTAATCTGAATATTGTTGTGATTTTTGGTGTAAGGGATCATCTATCACAAACGCAGGCTTACCTGGGTGGCAAGATAGACTGGAGTACTCAAGGGGACTGTTTGTGACTCCATGTTGAGGCTTACAGTGCTTGAAGAGTACATACTTGGCTGGTGAAATCTAATTATAGAACACACAACTAGTTTGGGGTTTGTGCCCTGGTTTGTAACAGTCTGCCCTAAGTTGGCACCCACATTTGTGAGCCACTCCAGACAGCCTGACACTACCACCCATTCCTTTTCTCTCTCATCAGAAATGCTTTCCTGCTTCAGTTTCCCTACCTTACATGCCATTTGTGCATCATAGCAGGTGGCTCCATTTGACTTTCCTGCTTCTGCAGGTTGCTTCTCTCAGTGTTGTGTCAAGAACAGCAGACATGTCTCTTGGAGGACAAGGTATGTTATAAATCATCTTTCTAATAAGGGGAGAAATCTTTCTTTCCTGTGTTGAGTTTAAAAAACCCCAACCCCACCCAAAACACAGACTCTAGCACTCACAAAAAAAGGAAAACAAAATGGTAGATTTCAACTTTGTATTTAAAATGCTGTTTTGATATGGTTGCATAGTTAAAAATGAAAATAAAATAACCTTTTTATGTTGTCACTGAACTGTACGCTGAAATGTGGGAACATTAATTATGAAGTTACTTGACAATACATGGTTAGACAATTAGAAGTATTTTTTGCATTAATGTTTGTCAAATGTATGACATTTTCAAAAAGTTTGTACATTAGTAGAATTCCAAATTAGAACAAAATTTACTTTTAGTATCTGCCATAATTTAATTCATATTAGGGTCCATATATGATATATTTCCTGTCGTTTGCCTACAAGTATTAATTTTCCATAAAGTCAAGCAGATAGCTCCTCATTGTGGGTTATGTCATGTCAGTGCTGGAGTATTTCCAAAGCCTCCAGACACTAACATAACTCTCTTCTCTACTTGAGATAGTCACAAGCAATGATGGCTAGATATTAGACATTCAGTATTAGAGACTCCAAGTGTCAATTCCCCATTCCTGCTTAGGGACTAAAGCCAAAGTTTTCCTACCTTGTGCCTCAAGTTAGGTCCCTAAATCCATATTTGCAAACATTCAATTAAAGATAATTGATTTACTTGTTTGCATCCAAGTCTTCTACTGTAAAGCTTCCTACTTTTAGAGACTATGCTACCAAGAGGTCAAGAACCTAACAAGACATTGAGTTTCCAGAAATGAGCCTAATATTCACAAATAGGAAAGGTCAAGTGAAGAGCAATGAAAATCGGAGAATGTAGAGACCTCACATCAATGAAAGGCTAAAAAGATGACGACTAGTTCAGAAAGGAAACAAATTAGAGAAGAGGCAATAGAGGCACTGAAGGGTACAGAAACAAGTAAGGTGAGCATTCCCATTTATCCTCTTTTCATAATATAAGGGCAAAATTAAGACAGAGAATTTAAATTTTGGAACAGAACAAACAATCTATGGAATTTATTATAAAAAAAATTTATTGCAGCAAAGACCTTAGGATTCAGAAGAGGAACAGACATTTATATGGATAAAATACTGAGTTTTATGATCCAACATTAAATTAACATTTTTTTTAAATGCCAAAGAAAATTCTTCAAAATATAAACCAACCATGAACTGACAGCGTTTAAGGAGAAACTTTCCCTATTGCAGATTATTCCATAATTGTCCATTAAGAGGATATCTGGTATCAGCCATCACTAGAGACAAGATACCAGAACAGATGGACCTTTTATCTGGTTAACTATAGCAATTCCTATGTTCCTAGGTTTTGTAACAGCTTAAAGAGATTTTCATGGATAGGTTGACCAGATAGCAAATGAGAAAAATCAGGACGGGGGTGGCGGGTAATAGGAGCCTATGTAAGAAAAAGCCCCAAATATCGGGACTGTCCCTATAAAATCGGGATATCTGCTCATCCTGTTAATGGAAAACAGAAAAAGTATTATATGAGCAATAATTACATGCAGAGAAATAAACTACATACAATATTAGAAGAAGGTATACGTAAGGCAAAATGACCTTAACAGACAAGGTGAAGTGACAGTCAACCTAGCAATTTAAAAATACGCTGTGGTGAACCGAAGAGTCAGACCTGGATTTATTGTACAACATTGCCCAAGCCAGCTGGCCATCAGAGATTTATTTCAATTTGTAATAAAAGTCCGAAGTTCTTCACACACATACAGATTTTAACAAAACAAAACAAATGTCATCATTGACCATAAAGAACCCCCCCAAAGTCCAGCAAAGTAAAAGCAAACATCCCTTAATGCAAACTCCAACCACTCAACCCCAAGAAAAGCATGAGAAAACAGGTAATCTTTGCAATGTGCCAGTAAGATAAAGATCCAAACTTTATGAAACTAAAGAGAGTGGGGCAAGATCTATTGTCATGGGTCCCTACCTGGAAACACCATGCCACCAGCCTACTTCCATTTAAACGTGAAGGCTGTTAGCTCAACTACCACAGCAGACCTTAAGTGTTGCAGTATCATGCAAGCAAAGAAGCAGTCTACAAGGCAGCCAGCATTCAGCAGGTCACATCCAGAAACAAAATGCAAGCTTCTTGATACACAGTGGCATGTGCAGAGGTTGTTCCATTGTGCAGGTACATAGAAAGGCTACCTCCATGCACCCCACCCCTTTCCAACCATTTAAAAGCTAGTCACAATGTGGCAGACTGCACGGCAGCAATCCAATCTGGAAGTGACAAAGACATGCAGTAGTATAGCACGGTCTACATTCAAAAGGAAAAAGTTACAACCTTCTAACAAAGTACAGTTAGAAAAAAGTACTCTCAGTGAGCTAATTGCAGAAGTTGGGCTGAGCTTCTTGGGTGGTATGAAATGTGCTTTTTTCACTGTTGGTCTGCCAGCAATACAGGTGTGTGTCAGATTTCTACCAGGCATTTTGTTCTTAGATTGGGTCTGTGGTGTATTGCAATGCCGTGTGCTGGCCAAAACCATTGGAATAGTGGGAGGCACTTACACTTAACTGCCGGTGCACCTGCATTCATTTTGTGCGTAGCTCTTAGGGATCCAGCGCCTTTGAGCCTGGGCCACCATCCAAGGTGCCAACAACCTGTATTTTACTTATGTTGCACCAGTCAGGTCTAGACCTTCTTGGATTGCTTGTGTGGGGGGAGGTGTGTAATTCTGGACTTTGTCCCCTTATAATTCAATGTCTGTCTTGCTTCTTTTACTCCCACATTTCTTTCCTTCAATTCAGGGAAATTTGGCAGTCACTGTTACAAAGTACTGATATGTGCACATAGTGTTTTGAGTACTCTCTAGTGGTATTTCTAATTACAATACTACTTAGTACAAGAAATGTCTTGTTGGACATTATCCAGAATCTTTCACAGGAAGTTGAGTGTTTCTGTGTCTAGAAAGTGGAGAAACAATAAAGCATAGTGGATTCTTAGGACAGGATAGATTTGAAGTTTCTTATCCTCTTCTGTAGATAAGCTTGATAAGTTTATTGAGGGGATAGTATGATGGGAGTGCCTACAAAGGCATGTGGCCCATCTGTCACTGCTATTACCAAACAATTTAAATAGCCAGAGATGGGACACTATACAGGGAGGGCTCTGAGTTACTACAGTGAATTCTTGCCCAGGTGTCTGGCTGGTGGGTCTCCCTTACATGTTCAAGGTCTAACTGATTGCCATATTTGGAGTTGGAAGAAGTTTTCCCCCGGGTCAGACTGGCAGAGACCCTGAGGGGTTTTCACCTTCCTCTGCAGTGTGGAGCATGAGTCACTTGCTGGTTTGAACTAGAGTAAATGGTGGATTCTCAGTAACCTGAAATCTTTAAACCATGATTTGAGGAGCTCAGTAACCCAGCCAGAGGTTAGGGGTCTATTATAGGAGTGGGTGGGTGAAGTTCTGTGGCCTGTGATGTGCAGGAGGTCAGACTAGATGCTCATGATGGTCCTTTCTGGCGTTAAAGTCTATGAGTCAACACTCCTATCTGCAAATTCAGCAACAGACAAGGAACCAAGAGACCCCCTACACTCAGAACCTTAGCAACAAAAAGGCAAACAAATTCCTTCATTCAAGGAATGCAACCTTTGTTTTCCCTCCCACTGTTTTTCCCTGTCTGCCAACATTACCTCTGTCTTCCCTAAGCTGAGCCACTGCCAAGTAGCTCTCATTAAAGCCTCTATCTTGACCAGAGACTGGAAAAGCTGATAGACTGTGAAGTCTGGGTCTGATGTAGTAAGACCACAGTGCTAGGTATCATATGTATACTAAAGGCACTGCAGCTCATAGCACTTAACTGTCTCCCATAACAGCCTCAGATACGTGTTGAGTAAGAGGCATGACATTAGAATCTGGAGTACTGCACATGAGTGTGTCCACTGTGCTAAATGAAGGGAGTGGAGGGGGTATTTCCCTTTTATGGACACCCCAGCCAGCAGCTATGAAATCCCTCTTAGTAGCTGTTCCCTAATTGCTCTACCTGTAAAGGGTTAAAAAGTCTCACTGCTATAGTTAGGTGAAAGGAAGTAAGTGGGCACCTGGCCAAAAGAGCCAAGGGGAAGGCTAGAACTTTTTAAAATTGAAACAAGACTCCCCTTTTGTCGGTCTGTTGTTCTCCTGGGGAGAGGTGGACAGGACAGCAGTTATACCGTAAGAAGCTTGGACCAGGTACGAAAAAATCATCAGTATTATACCTAGAAACTACTCATTTAAAACCCCAGATATGTAAATAGATCAAGAAATGTCTAGGAAGATGTGATTAGGTTTATCCCCTTTATTTCGTTATGGCTTGTGGATTCCTCTGTGCTAACCCCAGGTGCTTTTGTTTTGCTTGTAATATTTAAGCTGGATCTCAAGAAAGCTATTCTTGATGCTTAATCCTTGTAGTTGCCCTTTTAAGATCTAGCAATAGCCTGAGTTCCCAGATGTATTTTCTTTCTTTTTTTTATTAATAAAATTTACCTTTATTTAGAACAGAATTGGATTTTTTTTTCACCTCTTCCCCAGAGGGGGAGTGAAAGGGCTTGAGGGTACCCCACAGGAAGGAATTCCCAAGTGTGCTACACAAGTGCTCTCAAAGGGGTTCTGCACTTGGGTGGTGGCAGCATCTACCAATCCAAGGTCAGAGAAAAGCTGTAACCTTGGGAGTTTAATACAAGCCTGGAGTGGCCAGTATTAATTATTAGAATCCTTCCGGACCTCCACCTTCCCCACTCGAAGTGCCAGAGTGAGGAATTAGCCTTGACATCCACAGATAAGCAATTGTCAAAATTTTTTGGTCCTGTCAGAGAAAAAAGAATGAGGCTGGTTCAACTACCCATGCCAGGGTCCACAAATGTCCATGTTAACAGTGTCTTGTGATCAAAGACTAATGATGGATCCAACAGAATGAGCACAGACCCTTGATCTTCAGTCACCAGAAGATGATCATCCTACAATGCAACCTCCATACCATAAAAAGGCCTAAAATAAGGGTCCCCAGATGTCTTGACACCCTAGATATTATCTGAGCTGCTTTGCCACAGCCTACTCAATAAACCTCCCATAAAAAGAGAGATTGTAGACATGACTGTAATTAAGATTCTCTGTATCAAAAAAGTCTAACAACTGCTTCTTTAAAAGATGCTAAAAAGACATCATTGACAATTCCTACTAACAGCTGAATTTCTCTCCATTCACCTTTACCAGCCAAGATAATCATGAGTACAAGTTAACTTCTCAGGTTGTGCCCCAGCACATTGAGAATGGACGCAAGTGATACTTGCTGAAACACTAACGGAAAAGTCTTTGTATTTTTCTCTCCCTCCCATCATCTACCCCAGGCACAGTTACACCACATAGGACTAACGAAAAGCTTGCTACAGCCAATTTTAAACGTAAGCCTTTGAATGACAAGCCCCCCTCAGAACAATCTGAAACACAGGATGTTAAAACAACACAAATTGTACAGACTTTGTTAATACCTACTAGATCCCATAAAGTTTTTAGGTTCTCACTGATAGAATAAGACCTCACTAGGACAGGCATGAGGGCCAGTGAAAGATATACGCAGAATCATGAACATTTAAAGTGAAAATAACATCTTCACTGGAAAAAAAAATCCACTTCATCTCATTTCACTAACCATTTTATCCATCATATGCCAAATTATATAGTCGCCAGCATTTGTATATTCATAGTTGATGGGGCAAAGTTCATGCCTTCAGAGAAAAAGATTTCTATTCAGCAAAAGTGAGTTTGCAAAAATTTCATATCGAACGTTAGATGCAATTGTCCCTTAATAATCTCGAAAAATATAAGCCACCTAGAAATCCTTAGATTCTAATAGTTGGGGTCAGGAAGGAATTTTCCTCCAGGGTAGATTGGCAGAGGCCCTGGAGGTTTTTCGCCTTCCTCTGCAGCATGGGGCAGGGGTCGCAAGCTGGAGGATTCTCTGCGACTTGAAGTCTTTAAATCACGATCTAGAGACTTCAACAGCTGAGTTAAGGGAAAGTGGGTGGGTCAGCTTATGTGGCCTGCATCATGCGGGAGGTCAGACTAGATGACCATAATGGTCCCTTCTGACCTTAAAGTCTATGAGTCTATGAAAAGCCCAAATTGCAGCTACATATTTTTGTAAGGCAACAGTTTGAAGATCAGAGTCATATAGAAAAGTAATCAATTTTTTTACCCCACAATAAACAGCTTCCCCACTGTTAGAATGGAGGGGAAGAATAACAATGAATGGATTTGATGCAGCACACAACAAAATGGTGGTCTCACAATGGCTCCCAGAGAAAACTGTGTCCAAATCACAAAAAACATTATCAACAACTGACTCTCCTGCTGGCAAGGCTAAATAGGCCATGAAGACCAAACTCTTCTCTCAATTCCAGGAGCAACTTTCTCACCTTAAAATCCTAGCTGACTGGTCAGATTAAAAGGTACAAGCAGCAACAGGATAAGACAGAGTTCCATCTCGCTAATGTCTCTACTTGAGACTTGTGAGGGCACCAGATACTAAAATGATGGCACCCTAAGTATGCTACTAATTACTACTAGTATAGTAGTCAGGATTGAGTCATACTGGGAGGACATTGTGAGGAAGTTTGCATTGCCATTGCCCATGCTGTATGTTTTCTGTGGACAGAAAATTTCAGTCTCTGGGGCTATAAATTTTACATTTTACAAGCACTACGTAAAACTGGAGTCATTATTTGCTTCCATCACACTCATCTTTGTGGCTATTGTTTTAAATCAGATAAAATAACAGTGATATGTGTTTTAGAAACATAAGATAGATAAATCTTATAGAGCAGAATGACTAGTCTGAAAATGCACAGAAGCTTTGTAACTTTACACTAATGATTCTCAAACTGTGGTACATGTTCATCAGTAGTCTGGGAAGCCTTTCCTGATAATCTGCAAAAACTATTAGGACACCCAAGCAGCAGAGGCATTGGGATGTGGTATGGGGAGGTGATACATGAGAGGATATTCCGCTCACAGAGTGGTCCATAGAATGAAAAGTTTGCAGAACCACTGCTCCAGATTACTAATGATGCTATGCACTGGAAACCATGTGATGAGAAGAGGAGCCAAGTCTCTTCATACTAAATATACTTTTTAATATTCTTATATAAAAAAGCCTTTGCCAAGATCATATTCGTTCAATAAAGAGGAAAAATTAAAATACACAGCAATTGGAGGCTGATGCTAACAAACAATAAATCTTAAATAAGACCCAACACTTTAAAAACACGGTGATGCAGTGCTTGTTATCAAGGCAAGCAGAAAGTTAAATGTCAAGCATTACTATGGATATAGGTCATTGGTTTCTATTGTTAATTAATGCCATCCAGCAGCTACCCACAGCAGGGGGTAAAGTGTGTTCATCACCATTTCAATTACTGTTTTTTTTTTTTTAAATATAAACAGTTCTGCACACTTGTCACTTTGCAGCCACACAAAACTGAGGTTCTATATAGTTTATTCTAGAAAACAAAAGCATACATAATTTTTACCTTTGTGATGAGAATCCTGTATTTGTCCAACATGGCCTGGTTGTCATGGCATCCTGCTAGCAACTGCCAAACCTCTGCCCTTAGTGCCTCTGGAACACCACTCTTCACCAGTGTAGACAGTCCTTTTGGTCGCACAGCAAGGTTACTGTGCCTGAGAAAACAAATTAAATGTTTACCTCTCCTATATGAGGAGACAAAAACATCCAGTATGAGAAATACATGGAAAGTTTTCTGAGTATGTGTGTTGTTCCAAAAAGTACAGTCACTACTAATTCAAACCATAAATATTTGTTTCCTTGCTCATATTTGCAAGTACTTCTCAGGTTACTAGCAAAACTGCCACAAGAATTCATATCAGGATCGGTGACAAAATTTGCTGAATACCCAAAATCAAAATTTGCTCATTACCCAAAAGGTCAAAATTAGAGAGGTTTAATCAAGACTAGAAATGTAAGAACTGAAGAGGGAACAAAGCTAGTCAATGGAGAACACATTGATAAATGAAATTCATTGCTAGCAAGTGCAACAATTTGTAGTGCACAGAACAATTTGACTATTCATACACATAGGTGAGCTCAAAATTAACTAACTATTAAGGAAAAAGGCATAGTCATTATGGAAGTTCATTTAAAACATCTGCTCAAGGTACAGTTGCAGTTAAAAAAAGCAAATAAAATACACTGGGTTTTATAAAAAGAGGCATTGAGAATATTTTAATACTATTGTTATGGAGGCACTAGTTATAGCTCCATAGTTAAAGCTGAGTTGAGTTTTGCTTGTAAAGCAGGGATTCAACCTCTTTGTTATGTATGAAGAGTATACAGTATTTCCACCAAATTACAGCACTTCCTCTGAGTACTAATTTTCCTAAGAATTTACAAGTAAATCCATTAATTAATTCATTAAAATTAATTAAAAATAGGTATTTTTAAAATTAATTTAGCACTTCTCTATTAGACTTCTTGCCCACTGCTTCTCCACCTAGTCCCACTCCCTGCGTAGAAGATGGAAAAGATTCATGCATGGCTGGGACATATGTTTTTTTAAAATTAACACATAATTAATCTGTGGAACTCACTTCAAAAATTGAGGGAAAGGGCCTAGTAGAATTTAAAAAGGATTACATAATGTTAACAACAAACTTTTTTTTAATCAATGTTACAAATAATAATCATGGTTTTCCATAATAAATAGAAACAAGACAGATAGACTTCTGTCTCTAACTTAACTACTTTGAGATATTCTGCAAAGAAGCCTTTCTTTCTTGTACTCAATTGGAAAACAAACGTGTTTTTAACGACTGGTCATAAACTTGAACGTTTTCTGTTCTGTTGAAAATTAAAAGTCTTGGTTCAGGACAGGTAATTCAAACTCCACCACTCCTGTCAGGCAAACAAAAGACATAACTGTCCCCTTCCTACTTTGTATCATGTTTTATAGTGGGTCGCCTGTGACTAATGGATTTCTCATAGGAGGAGAAGCTATTATCCAACAGAAATATTTTAAATGCTAGATATTTTAAGCATCTTCAAAGTAAAGAAATTTCTATTCAGGAGAAAATAAGTGGGTGTGAATTGAATCTCAAACACAAAGTTACACACACAGTGAGCATGAACTAGTTAGCAAGATATCCATATCCATGAGAAAGTAGTTCAAGGTTTGTTTGGTAATTATTTATATAGTGCCATTGCTATGTACGGACAAGTAAGAAAACAAACTCCCTATCCCCCATAGACTTTATAATTTAATTTAAACTGAAAGTGAAACCACCAACAACCAGGCAAGTGGTAAGAAGGGAACAAAAGAAAAAAGAATTGAATACTACTGTCATAAAACCAAACAAATAACTATGCCCCCAAAATACACAAAGTTTAAACAGTCTGAAATGGGGTAAAGAAGTTCATCAGACCGGAAGCAAATTCCATAAGATACATGCTGTACTTTCGAGTGTGCTTTCCACACCTGCACATTTAACTACAATTGCTTTTTATTTGTTAGGTAATTTACAGAAATCACAGCAGACAATTTTTCTTTGTAAGTAAACATAAAGGCCTACTTAATTCTGAGCCTTTTAACATGTAGATAAATCCAACAAATAGCCAAGAGAGCTGTATACTGTGCTCCATGTATTATTATCATCATATATTTCCAACTTCCAAGCATGTTAGAGCACTGCATGCACAGGATCATAATGGATTTGTTACATAAATACTCAAGTACATGAACTTTACTGCACAGATAGCACTTCTCTTGATAGTATTAGATAATTCAGTTTATGTTATAAAATAACCATGCAGTCAAGCAAAACTCTGTACCTTTACAATTAGCAACTCTTCAGATATCTGAGTGTCTGTCTGGGAAATAGTTTAAACTATTAATATTCCTTGCTGTCCATTTTACTGTAGAAAATAAATACGCATGCTTTTTACTTTCTCTACTGCCAGATGACCCTCTGCCATCTGTTTGGCTGTGGAAACAGTGTTTTTTATTTAAAAAAAAAAAAACACAAAGCTTTGCTTATCTTCATCACATACACAGTTTGGCATTTGGAAAGGACTAGGTCTCTCATGACTGCTGGTGGAGTCACATCTTTAATTTCTTATGAAGTGCATTTATTATCTTGGCTACACTTCAGCAGTTATTTAATAGGTCAAAGAACAAATACAGGATATTATCAGAGATGCCAAGACTATATGATTATGGCCTGGGAGGACATAACAGAAGAACAATAAAAAGTTACAGTTGCTATAAATATTTCTGGTTAAAGACTACTAAGTATGGCCATTATCTATGTACACATCAGAAGCTATTATCCACATCTTTTTGAGAATTCAGCTGGTTATGACAGAAGTTCAGCTCAGAAAAATAGACCTCATTCTAAGGATGCCCTATATTGTGACTTATTAAATATATGAGAAGACAGTCCCCTATCTTCCATTTGTGTTTTTTTTTCCTGCTTATCTTGTTTTGATTTCTAGTTACAGTATATACATTATCTTTTAGGAAAAATCTCTATTACAGAATACATCTATGCAATTTTTCTGTCATATCAGTCCACTAGTTTACAACAACATTAGATGACAGGTAGCAGTTAACATGCAAGAAGTTTTTATCTCCAAAAAGTCAGTGCACCAATTCTCAAAACGGAAATGTTAATTTCTTACGAAGGCATGTATCTTCTTTCAGCATATGCTGTAGTGTTTGGCACATTGGAGGAGATTATTTTATTTGATCTATTTTTAATTTTCAAACTGTTACATTTCTGATCAACTGTTTAGTGCTATACTTTTCAAAAAATCCTGGAAAGACTAAACTATTCCTCAAAAGTTTAAATACTGAACAGGCCAAATTCATCTCTGACATAACATCAGTGGAGTTGCACTAAAGCTGAATTTGGCCAAGCATGTTTTAGGTTTAATCCATTTCCTCCTACCCCTCATTAATGCAAGCCTGGATTAAAGCTATCTGGGGTTCCAGACACATCTCCAAGCCCCTTCCCCATCTGACGTGGTGGTAGTAGCAAAGACCATCCATACAGGAATCATCTCGTAGGGCAGTGGACAGCCTACCCATTCTCCTCTTTGGGAGAACTTATACAGTATACCCAATTTATACTTATACAGTATGCCCAAACCCATCTCTCTACATCTGAACATGCTGGGGTCAGCACAAGACCAGCAATGCCCCAGCCCCAGCCCAGCCCCACAGAGGTCTCAATGTGGAGGGGTCCCTTCTACCACCCCAGCAGAAGGCCCTGTAGAGCAGTGGTTCTCAACCAGGAGTACACATACCCCTGGTGGTATGCAGAGATCTTGCATGGGGCACTCAACACATCTAGATCAGTTTCTCAACTGGGGGTTGTGAATCACAGGGGGGTTGCAGGATGGGTTTAGAGGGGTCACAAGTGTGAGGCTGATGTTAGGGGGTGGCAAGCAGGGCAATTTTCCAGGGCCCCATGCCACAGGGGGCACCAGGAAGCTAAGTTACATGCTTCAGCCTTGGGCGTCGGGGTTTTGGCTTCAGCTCTGCCACCCGAGGCTCTGGCTTCAGACAAGGCTCACAAGTGAAAAACAGGCTCAAGTATCATACTGAAATGTAAGTACAATATTTATATTCCAATTGATTTATTTGATAATTATATTGTAAAAATTAGAAAGTAAGCAGTTTTTCAATAATAGGGTGCTGTGACACACTTGTATTTTTACGTCTGATTTTGTCAGCAAGTAGTTTTTAAGTAGGGTTACCATCTGTCCGGGTTTCCCCAGACATGTCCGGCTTTTTCAGCCTTAAATGGCCGGCCGGGGGGGATTTCTAATGAAGTAGAAATGTCCGGGATTTCCCCTCCTGCGGAGTGCGGCGCGGCTGATTGGACGCCTGGCCTGATTGAAAGCCGCTCGCAGCCACTAGGGCCTCTAGCAGCCAGAGTCCCTCCCACCCCCCGCTCCCTCCTCCCCCACAGAGCAGCTCGGAAGTGTTTGAGTCCACGTGGAGCCCGCATTTCTCCCTCTGCCGGGTGAGCGGGGGGAGCAGGGCAGGCGGCGGGGGTGTGTGTGTGTGGGGAGCAGGGGGCACAGAGGCTGCAGGGGCGGGGGGTGCAGAGGCTGCAGGGCGAGTGGGGAGCAGGGGGCACAGAGGCTGCAGGGCAGGGAGGTGTAGAGGCTGCAGGGCGAGTGGGGAGCAGGGGGCACAGAGGCTGCAGGGGCAGGGCAGGCAGGGGGCGCAGAGGCTGCAGGGGCAGGGCAGGCAGGGGGCGCAGAGGCTGCAGGGCGAGTGGGGAGCAGGGGGCACAGAGGCTGCAGGGGCGGGGGGGGTGCAGAGGCTGCAGGGTGAGGAGGAGCAGGGCAGGCAAGGGCATAGAGGCTGCAGGGGCGAGTGGGGAGCAGGGAAGCACTTAGCAACCCCCAACCAAGATCAGAGCGGGAGGGAGGAGGGGGAATGCGGGGTGCTCAGAGGAGGGGGCAGAGTTGGGGCAGGGACTTTGGGGAAGGGGTTGGAATGGGGGCGGAGAAGGGGAGGGGTTGGGGCGGGGAAGGGGGCGGAGTTGGGGCAGGGGTGGGACCGGGGCCCCGTGGAGTGTCCTCTTTTTTAAATGTTTGAATAGGGTAACCCTATTTTAAGTGAGGTGAAACTTGAGACTTGAAACTTGACAAATCAGACTCCTGAAAGGGGTACAGCAGTCTGGAAAGATTGAGCACCACTGCTGTAGAAGATGGCTCCTGCTGCCACCAACTGGACAGAGGGCTCTGCTGGGTTAATAGTAGCAGAAGGTCCCCACAGAGAAAGTCCTCAGATAAACTAGCAGGCAGGGGCCTGCAGCTGCTGTTCTTCAAGCTGGCTGAGGTCCTTCCCCTCCCAGGCGAACCACTCATACCCTGGGTGTTTTTCAGGAGAATTTGCATATGAAAACTGGGGATGGAAAAGTACTTTGCATTCCAATCTGATCTTAAAGATTGAGTGAGTGTGGAAGCTAAATCCCACAGCAGATCCATTCCAACCCCCTTCCTTCAATTACGTTTTTCTAAAATTTTAAATCCTTAAATGAAAGTTGGGTATAACTCTGCAGTGGGACAATTTAGCAGAACAATCACAATCTTATTATTGTAACCCTATCACCATATTAGCACCCAAAGAATGCTAGGTACTTTACAGAAAAATAAAATACCCACCGCTCTAAAGATCCTACATTTTAATAGTAGACTTGATTCAATGGGTGAAAGCAACAAACAATCAAGGCAAGATAAGGAATAGAGTCACAAATAATAAGGGAATGAGGATAATCTGGTTTGGCGCATGCATATTTTGCTAGTTCCATAATACACACACACAGTTTTTGTTCTAATCTATTTCCCATTTAGCTCTGAAGTCCCAAAATTAACATTCCATCCATTCAGGCACTATCCATGTAGCTACTTGATTCCATGTTTATGTTTATTTTCACAAGCATAGGCAGTACCCACTATAGTTATTTGCAAAACAGTTTCTATTACAACCTTCAATTTGCAGATGCTCATAACTTTCAACCTCCACATTATGGCCTAAAATTTTCTATGCTTGGTCTTCATCTCAACAGGATTTTATTTTAATCTGGGCAAAACTCTTCTGGACATTTTTGAGTTGTGAAAAGGTGAAATGAAGATGTTTTTATCAGTTTGAAAAAAAGTTGCAACCTGTTTTCTAGGTATTTGAGAATTTCTAAGATATTTCACCAAATTCTACCTTTTCACCATGCCTTTCATGTATCCTGGATTGCCTTCCTTTGAAAGATGTAAATATGCATTTGTTCACCTGAGAAGACTAAGCTCCTCAAACATGTAAGACGTCAATTTTAATTTTTCTAGCCTTGTGTGAATATGCATTTGAATGTTAACTTGAAATGGAGAATTTTGCCAAAATTGATCAAATTTGGTCAAATTTAATTTTGTCTAAGCAAGGCAATTTGAAGTCTGTTACATGATTTAAAAACAAAAAACACCTCTGCTTGGCATCTGAGAAAACAGATCAGTGTCCCCTTGGGATACTGTCATGTATAGGATCGACAGACAGAATCAATACCAATGAAACCATAATTCACAACATGTAACATCATAAGAAGGAAAGATTTGGGAATGGACAAATCTAGTACAAATGAATAAATCAAGCTATAAAGATAAGCATTTAAACAGGATGAGGGGGGAAAAGCATGAAATGAACCATTTTTAACACCAAGATTGAGGAGAATAATTAGTCAAATAAATCTCTGAAAATGCAGTAACACAGGGACCAAGGCTTTCATGGAAGCACTGGGAGAGAGATCCCCAGAATAACCACCACTTAAAAATACAAGTGCTAATCCTTTATGCTCTGGGTTTAAATACATGTTTGCATATGGAGCATCTCTACTTTTTAATCATAACTAAAATGTTTGGAGTTTTTTTTAAATGGAGAAAGAAAATTAAAAATTTAAACTGAAGGAATTTTAGGCCTTATACTGTTTTATGAGCCGTTATCTGCTCTTCTGAAGGGTGAAAAGGTTCAGTATATAAAAATCTAAATGAGAAAGTTAATATTTACCATCTCCCCAGTAATTCTCCCCAGGAATACAAGACCTTCTCAGGACAATCCTTAGACACGTCACCAGTACCACTTGAGAGTTCGTTATCACTCTCTGCAAAGAAACAAAAACATGCACAGATTTACCAAAGAGCTAACAGATTATAGAATAGCAATTTTTTCTGACAAAAAAAACAGTTATATGAGACTACACAAAAAAAGATAGAAAACACAAATGAATACGGAAAGCTTGAGGATTTCTGCAGACAAGTGTGGGATGAAATTTAAGATGCAGAAGTTTAAAATTAACACAATTAGGAAAGAATACACAACAGACATAGATTAGGGAACTATTATCTAGAAAGGCATTATGTGAAGATATTCGGTGGCAATCAGTGATACATTAAATAAGAGTACTCAGTGCTATACTACTGCCAAATACAAGCCAATTCCATTTCCAGGTTTTATATACAGAGAAATTTCCCATCAAGTAGAGCAGATTATATTAGTCCTTTACACATTGCACCACACCTAGGATACAATGCACAGTTCTTGCCTCAGAAACTCTGATCACACTCCACAGTGATGAAATTGTATCTTACTGAAAGAGATTCACAGAAGAGCAGCAAAAGTGATATCGTGACTTGGAAGCTGAAATCATATGGGAAGTTAGAAGTGAAGAGCAATAATCTCAGAAGTGTTAAGGATAAGTGGCTTTAATGGAGAGTTAGATACAGAGGTAAAATGGGTCGGATGAGCCTGTGAATCAGAAATTATGTTGAAGGTAAAATTTTCTCAACAGCTTAAGTCTTCTGGAATAGATCTATGCAGGGAGTTATTCCAAAATAGCTATTGCAAAACAGTTATTCCAGAATTGCTATTTCCTTGTGGAGACAAGCCCCAAATCTCACTGAGTTCAGGTTCCTAAATCACTTCTGAAAATGGGATTTCACTATTGAAAAGTGTACTCTAAACGGTCATATGCTTTGCTAGCTGTCATATATATCTACCACCCAGAGGTTGTTTCTGAAGCTTTTCCCCCCCACATCCAAACCTCAAGTGTGGGCTGTTTCACAGAGGGAAGTTTAATGAAGTAGAGAGATCACTCTTTCTAGAAAGGCTCATGATTAAAGACTAGATTCATCTCATAGGGTATTGGTTGGCACAACTGAAAAGGGAATGGGCTAAATGTCACAAAGTGTTCCCTCTCAGGTGCAAGACTTAGTGGGGTTACATGTGTTTTGTGTACTGGGAAACAATGTGACCACAACCATTATATGGGAAGACAGTAACTCATTTAGCTGGGTTGACCTAATCCTCCATTCAATCAGGATAATCTGGGGAGTCTATGAAATAATCTTGGAGGGTTTTTTGAGTCACATGAACTTGGTGAAGATTCTGCTCAAGCTGTGGAAGGACTGGCCCAAGAGCTTTTGGGGCAAGATACCTACCACAAAATCCCCTCTGTCTCACACTGAAACATTTCACATTACTCTCACCTGATTCCATCTAATATGCAGAGTGGTATTGATGAATTTATGGCCAGGGTGGGGCCAAACTAGACTGCCAAAAGAAGTTATGAGATCTGATATATATGAACTACAAAGAGGACCCACCATCACCAAAAATAAACACAGATACAAAGGACGACCTGTCACCATCTATACAAACTTTTTCCTGGTCCCAATCACTGAAACCACAGATTTCTGATTATATGTTTACTAGTAATTTTAGGTCTTTAAACAAAATCTTAAAAGCAAAATAAAAACCAAATACTGTTAAATATTCGAAACTAGTATGGTTTAAAGCCACAGAGAGTCCTGCGGCACCTTTAAGACTAACAGATGTATTGGAGCATAAGCTTTCGTGGGTGAATGCCCACTTCGTCGGATGCATGTATGTTTACTAGTAATTTTAGGTCTTTAAACAAAATCTTAAAAGCATTACATTACATGCATCCGACGAAGTGGGCAATCACCCACGAAAGCTTATGCTCCAATACATCTGTTAGTCTTAAAGGTGCCACGGGACTCTCTGTTGCTTTTTACGGATCCAGACTAACACGGCTACCCCCCTCTGATACTAGTATGGTTTAGAAGATAACTGGTACTGTGATCAGGCCCAATCACAGCTGTTTTGTACCACTCTGGCAGCACAAAAGAGTCGCTGCCATGTTCCCATTATCCTTGGAGGCCAAAGCAGCTAAGTATAGTTCAGAGCAGGCCTGAGTATGCTTTAAACTTTGCCGGGAGGCAAATTATCTCAAGAATCCAGAGAGCACAAAAGGTGCCTTAAAGCAACTTTTGCTCCACAAGAGTGTGACAGAGTTCAGCCATACTCTTGAGTCTCTGCCAACATCTGTAATTTTCCAAGAATTTTCAACATTTCATATTAGAAACAAGTTGATTTATTGTTGGCATCAGTAGTTCATGTAGAGGAGGATCTGTCCAACATACTGGCATGATTTCTCTCCTAACTAAATCTTCATCACTGTCACTCTGACTCCAAGTACAGGTTCCTAATTAATAATCTCAGCAGTTGCCAAGTACAAGTCATTAATAAAAACGTATCGGTCCTTGAATTTGACAACCAAACATGAAGACAAAGATAGCTCATGTCTTGCGCCTCAAAAACACTCAAAGCAATGTGAACAGAAATGCTGGTTTGGAAAAACAGAGTTCCACAATCTTCTCCCATTTCAAACCAAAACATGGTTCATGAAATTCTTTGTGTCAGAACCAGTTTGCATGGTTTCATAGGTCCTGAAATAAAGGAGATGTATGTTTGAATGAATCCCATTGCCCCATTTTTTTTAATCTCCATGCAATCCTACAGGCAAAATTTTGATTTGATGGGTTCATATCCTTTTGTGCAGGTTCACTGGAACCAAAAGTAGAAACACTGAGCTCAGAAAAATCAATTTTCCCTTATTAAGCAAGGATATAATGATAATGAAGTATATTAAAATATATGATAGTAAAATGAGACAGCTCCCAATAACTTGAAGAATTCATTATGGCCCATGGAAATGTACTGTATTTTGAAGCCCAGATCTGCAAAGCATATTATTAAATTCTAAAGCAAATAATGGAAAATACTGTGGACCCATTCTCCTTTTCCTCACAATCTGAGCAGTAATTAAAATTAAAATTTAAAAACAGTAATTTTTTAAAGAAATTTAATAGCATAAATGAAATTTTAAAAATTCTCCCTTCTTCTGATTTTCCCAGCTAGATCAGATAGCTTAGATACAATACTTCCCTCTTCTTTCCCTGAGACACGAAGTAAAAATGGATTCTGCTGGTCACATGGGGTAATTCAGCCAATTACAATAAAAATATGACCTGTCCCACTGATCTACCTGGCTCAAACCTGAAGCTCATAACAAATAGCAACTTCAAAATCCAGAGCAGAACAAAGCAAAATTAATCAGAAAAATGTTCCAAGGTGAAAGCTTAAAAATAGATAAATAAATAAATAACTTGAGAACCTGATTGGTAACGTATGTTCACAGGTAAAAAGGTTCTACTAAACCACTGCTGAAAATAAATGCGCAAGAAATATTCTTGCAGTTTGAGAAACATATGACTAAGCGCCAAAGACATATTCCAGTCAGGTCAGCAAAACTAGAAATGAAGGTTACTTAGCCTGTAACTGAGGTTCTTGGAGATGGACTCTGCATATTCACACTCTTGGGACATGCGCCAACCATTGCCATTGAACAGTGCAGCCTTCTAGTAGCAGTGTCAATATGAGCCCCTCGGTGCTCCTCTCCTCAACATTTGAGCATGTTCTAATGGCAGGGCTGTAAAAGCGGGCACTGCAGCGGTTGCCACCTCAGTACCTTCCACCACTAATAAGAACATAAGAATGGCCATACTGGGTCAGACCAAAGGTCCATCCAGCCCAGTATCCTGTCTACCAACAGTAGCCAATGCCAGATGCCCCAGACGGAGTGAACCTAACAGGTAATGATCAAGTGGTCGCTCTCCTGCCATCCATCTCCACCCTCTGACAAACAGAGGCTAGGTACACCATTCCTTACCCATCCTGGCTAATAGCCATTAATGGACTTAACCTCCATGAATGTATCTAGTTCTCTTTTAAACCCTGTTATAGTCCGAGCCTTCACAACCTCCTCAGGCAAGGAGTTCCACAGGTTGACTGTGTGCTGTGTGAAGAAAGGACAGTTACCTGTTCCGTAACTGGCATTCTTCAAGATGTGTTGCTCAGGTGTATTCCACAGTAGATGTGCGTGCTCGCCACGTGCACCGGTGCCGGAAGTTTTTCCCTTAGCATTACCCGTAGTGGGGAAGCCCTGCTGCGACCCTTGGAGTGGCGCCTATATATCGCGCCATAAAGGGGGCTGCGCGCTCCCCCCACCCTCAGTTCCTTCTTGCCAGACAACTCCGACAGAGGGGAAGGAGGGCGGGATGTGGAATACACCTGAGCAACACATCTCGAAGAATGCCAGTTATGGAACAGGTAACTGTCCTTTCTTCTTCAAGTGATTGCTCATGTGTATTCCACAGTAGGTGACTGCAAGCTATACCTGATGGAGGTGGGTAGGAGTTTAAGGGTTACCCGGGAGGAGCACCGCCCTACCAAAGCCGGCATCATCCCTCGTTTGGGAGACGATCGCATAGTGCGATGAAAAGGTGTGGACAGAGGACCAAGTAGCAGCCCTACAGATGTCCTGAATAGGGACATGAGCCACGTAGGCAGCCGACGAGGCCTGAGCTCTCGTCGAATGAGCCTTCACTATAGGAGGCGGGGGGACCCCTGCCAGGTCATAACACGTGCGTATGCATGAGCTGATCCAGCGGGAGATCCGCTGGGTGGAAACCGGTCGCCCCCTCATGCGCTCGGCCGATGCAATGAAAAGCTGAGGGGATTTCCGGAATGGCCTGGTCTGGTCTAGGTAAAAAGCCAGCGCTCTACGCACATCTAGCATGTGAGGCGTCTTTCCTCATTGGAGGAACGGGGCTTAGGACAGAGAACTGGGAGGAAAATGTCCTGGTCCATGTGAAAAGCCGAGAGTACCTTCGGCAGAAAAGCTGGGTACGGGCGGAGCTGGACCTTATCCCTATTGAAGACCGTATATGGGGGTTCAGAGGTCAGGGCCCTAAGCTCCGAGACCTGGTGGGCTGAGGTGATAGCCACCAGGAACGCCACTTTCCACGACAAATGAGACCAAGAACACGTGGCCAAGGGCTCGAAGGGGGGCCCTGTGAGGCGGGAGAGCACTAGGTTCAGGTCCCAGAGCGGGACCGGGGGTCTAGCGTAAGGGAATGTCCGATCCAACCCTTTTAGGAATTGGGAAGTCATGTGGTGTGAAAACACCGAGCGGCCCTGCACCGGGGGGTGGAAAGCCAAAATGGCCGCCAGATGTACCCTGACCAAGGAGGGCGCCAGCCCTTCGGTCCTAAGGGAGAGGAGGTAATCGAGGATGAACTGGATAGATGCGGAGGAGGGGGAGGAACCTTTCTCCCTCGCCCACATGGAGAACCAATACCACTTGGCCAGGTAGGTTTGTCGTGTGGACGGTCTCCTGCTGTCAACCAGGACCTGTCTAACACCCTCAGAACATCTCCCCTCCTCCTCATTCAACCACGGAGCAGCCACGCTGTCAAGTGAAGCGCAGCTAGGTTGGGCTGGAGGAGACGTCCTCTCTCCTGGGAGAGGAGGTCCGGTCTAAGCGGCAGCCTGCACAGTAAAAGCTGCAGGAGGGTCCCGTACCAATGTTGACGGGCCCAATCCGGGGCTATGAGGATAATCCGCACCCCGTCTGCCTTTACCTTCTGTAAAAATTTGCCTATCAAGGGAAAGGGCGGGAAGGCGTACAACAGGCAGCCCGACCATGGAATTAGGAACGCGTCCGATATTGCCCCTTCGCCCTCTCCTGCCCTGGAGCAGAATCGTGGGCATAGGCGATTCTGGACGTTGGCGAACAGATCTACCTGGGGAGTACCCCACTCTAGGAAGAGCCGCTTGGCCACCTCCCTGTGTAGAGACCACTCGTGTTGTTGGGAGAAAAACCTGCTTAGGTGATCCGCGAGCGTATTACACTTGCCAGGCAGGTGAAAAGCCCTCAAAAGGATGTTGTCGGCTATACAGAACTCCCACAGGAGCTGGGCTTCCTGGCACAGGGCCACGGAATGCGTGCCGCCTTGCCTGTTGATATAGTACATCGCGGTCGTATTGTCCATGAGGACTCTGACCACCTTCCCCGCTAGGTGCTGACTGAAGGCTACGCATGCCAGGCGCACCGCCCTGAGTTCCCTGACATTTATGTGCAGAGACAATTCCGGGGGCGACCATCTGCCCTGGGTTTTGAAGCTCCCCATCCCAGGTCTGACGCGTCTGACACCAGATCTAGTGAGGGAGGGGACTCCCGGAATGGGATACCCTGAAGCATGTTCCTCAGGAGGGACCACCATTGCAGGTCGGCCACTACACTGGGTGGCAACGTGACGACCTTGTCCAGGCCATCCCTGGCCTGGGAATATTGGGAGGCCAGCCAGAGTTGGAGGGGCCTCATCCTGAGCCTGGCGTGTCGCACCACTAAAGTGCAAGCTGCCATATGGCTTAGGATCTGAAGGCACGCTCGTGCCGTCGTCACAGGGAAGGCTGTGACCGAGGCGATGAAACCCTTGAGCGTCTTGAATCTGTCCCAGGGGAGGGAGGCCGTGGCCACCAGCGAGTCTATCAGCGCCCCATGAAGTGTATGCGCTGAACTGGGACTAACGTGGACTTTTCCTTGTTTACCACTAGGCCTAGACTCGAGCAGGTATCTAGCAGGAATTCCATCTGCGCCTGGGACCGAGACTTGCCCTTGAGCAGCCAGTCGTCCAGGTAGGGGAAGATCTGCAGTCCGTTCCTCCTGAGGTGGGCTGCTACCACCGCCATGCATTTGGTAAAAACCCTGGGGGCCGTGCAAAGGCCAAAGGGAAGGACCGTAAACTGGTAGTGGTCTCTCCCTACCAGGAAGCGGAGGAAGCGCCTGTGACCCTCGAAAATGTGGATATGGACGTACGCACCCTGGAGGTCCAGGGCTGCGAACCAATCCCCAGGGTCAAGGGACGGAACAATAGAGGCCAGGGACACCATACAGAATTTGCAGCGAACCAGAAACTGGTTGAGATTCCACAGGTCGAGGATGGGGCTGAGCCCGCCTTTTCCTTTCGGGATCAGGAAATACCGGGAGTAAAACCCTTTGCCCTGGAATTCCTGAGGTACCCTCTCCACCGCGCCCAGGGTGAGGAGGCACGTCACCTCCTGATTTAAAAGAAGGGCATGTTCCGGGTCCCCAGGGACATCCTGGGACGGAGGATGGTGCGGTGGGGGTGAATCGAACTGCAGCCTGTACCCCTCAGAGATGGTACTGAAGGACCCACCGGTCCGACGTTATATGGGACCAATGCACTCTGAAGGCCGATAAACGGTTGCCAAAAACCAACTTTATTAACTGGGGGTTCCCCTGGCAACAGGCCAGGTGGCCCCCCGCAAAGAGTCAAAAACGCCTCTTCCCCTGCCTCTTGCCCTTCGAGGGACCGGGGCGTGGGGCCGAACGGGACTGGCGCTGTGACCTACGCCGCTGGTCCCTAGGCCTCTTAGGCGGGGGCTCATACCTGTCCCTTCCGGGGGGAGCCGAGGGCTGCGGTCTGGGTTTGTCCTTGGCTGGTGGGACATACAGGCCGAGAGTCTGCAGGGTGGTGCGGGAGTCCTTCATCCCGTGCAGACGAGTGTCCGTCTGGTCCCCAAATAATGCCCTGCCGTTGAATGGCAGGTCTTGCATAAGAGACTGGGATTCCACGGACAGCCCCAACAGCGAAAGACACGACGCCCGTCGCATGGAGATAGCAGAGGCCATCGAACGAGCCGCAGTGTCAGCCGTATCTGAGACCACATGGAGTGCTGCTTTCGCCGCCACGGCACCTTCGTCAACTAGAGCCTTGAATTCCTTCCTGTCCTTCTCTTGGAGTGCAAGCTCGAATTTTGGCAGAGACCCCCACAAGTTAAAGTCATACCTGCTCAGGAGTGCTTGATGGTTTGCCACCCTGAGCTGGAAACTCGCAGAGGAATAAACTTTTTTCCCCAAAAGAGTCCAGTCTGCGAGCATCTTTGTCCTTGGGGGTGGGTGCAGGCTGGCCGTGTCTGTCACGGTGGTTGACAGACTCTACGACCAGTGAGTTTGGGGTAGGATGAGTGTATAGGTATTCATGCCCCTTTGTTGGCACAAAGTACTTCCGCTCTGCGTTCTTAGAAATGGGCGGCAAAGAGGCCGGGGTTTGTCAGAGACCACTAGAAATGTTTGCTACCCCTTGATGCAGTGGTACGGCCACACGGCCCAGTACCAAGGAGGACAGGACATTAAACAAATTGTCCGACGGCTCCTCCATCTCCTCAGCCTGGATCTGGAGGTTGGTGGCTACTCATCAGAGAAGCTCTTGATGAGCCTTAAAGTCCTCCTGAGAAGGAGGAGGCGGTGCCGCTATGGACTCGTCCAGTGCCGACGAGGCGACAGGTAATGCCTTTAGGGCATCAGGTGGTAGCGGTGGGTCGCACTCCACGTCCGGGTCCGGATGCGGTGCCGGTGGTTCGGTACCCGAGGACTGCTCTCGGTGCCGAGGCGGGGACGCCAAAGGCGCTTGGGATGCCCCAGCCACAGAGCGGGGCCTTGCCGGTGTGGGCACCTGGGGCCACGGTGCCCACTGGCACCACTGTCCTTGCCATGGCGCCCCTTGCCACTGAGCCGTCGGAGGCTCTACCAGAGTTACATGTTCCTGAGTTACATGACGCGGCCTGGGGAAGGGCGGCTGGGAGCCGAGGCCGAGGTAGCTGAGGAGCGCATGATGTCGTAGGAGTGGCTGGACCGGTGCCGTCCATGTCGGCTCCTGCCCCGGGATTTTGACCTCGACGACGAGGAGACAAATACGTCGGAGGTGCTATCTCTAGACTCCCTACAGCGACCGTGGCTACGACACCTCGTGATGGTGACGGTCGGGACATACTCCGAGCCTGGCATGCGCCGTGGTATGAGTGGCAGTGCCGATGGCGTCGTGACCTGCTATCACTCCGGCTGGAGGAGGAGTGTCGACGCTTCCTGTCCCGGTGCTTACGGCTCCTGCGGGCCGAGGAAGATTCCGGCGACTCGCTGTCAGGCGACCCCGACAACGGAGTGGAGATCTGACGTGGGCTCCGGGAAGACCCCGGAGATCGAGCAGGGACCTCAACCTCCGACCTAGCCGGGGAGGGCTGGGCGCCCAGCGGCGGCTTTCCTCGGGACCGGGGGCCCGACTTGGGCGGCATGCCCGGTACCGGCAGGACGAGGATGTCGCGCGCTGCCTGAGCTGCCTCCGGCGTCGACGGGATTCTCATCGTCGGAGAGGCATGCACGGACGGGGCCGGACTACTCTGCTCCACTTGAGTCGGAGGTCTGGGCCCCAAGGAGAATCGTGGGCTGCCCAACTCGGGTCCGGCCTCACCCCTGTCCTTGTCTCGGCGCCGCTGGGTCTTGCCTTGCTTCTTGGCGGGGGAGCAGTGCCGACTGGTGGATGGGGTTTCACTCCGCACCAAGGACGTGGTGCCCGGCGCCGGGTCGGGTCGGCGCGCCGGTGTTGGGGCCAATGCCAACTCCATAAGCAGGGCCCGGAGTCGGATTTCACGTTCGTGCTTAGTCCGGGGCTTGAAGGACTTGCAGATTTTGCAGCGCCCACTTATGTGAGCCTCGCCCGGACAGCGAAGACACTAGGAGTGTGGATCGCTTCTGGGCATGGAATTGCGACAGGATTCACAGGATTCAAGCCCCGAGCCAGGCCACTAACTGAAGAACTACTACTGTCGAAGATCGTACCACTAAGGAAAGGCGCTGCAGCAATGCTGGAGCACAAGTTCCGACTACCTTCACTGGCGGCAAGAAGGAACTGAGGGTGGGGGGAGCGCGCAGCCCCCTTTATGGCGCGATATGGAGGCGCCACTCCAGGGGTCGCAGCGGGGCTCCCCCACTATGGGTACTGCTAAGGGAAAAACTTCTGGTACCGGTGCACGTGGCAAGCACGCACACCTACTGTGGAATACACATAAGCAATCACTCGAAGAAGAACTACTTCCTTTTATTTGTTTTAAACCTGCTGCCCATTAATTTCATTTGGTGGCCTCTAGTTCTTATATTATGGGAACAAGTAAATAACTTTTCCTTATTCACTTTCTCCACACCACTCAAGATTTTATATACCTCTATCACAGGGGTTCTCAAACTGGGGGTCAGGACCCCTCAGGGGTCGTGAGGTTATTACATGGGGGGTCGCGAGCTGTCAGCCTCCACCCCAAACCCCGCTTTGCCTCCAGCATTTATAATGGTGTTAAATATATTTAAAAGTGTTTTTAATTTATAAGGGGGGGGGTCACACTCAGAGGCTTGCTATATGAAAGGGGTCACCAGTAAAAAAGTTTGAGAGCCACTGCTCTATCATATCCCCCTGAGTCTCCTCTTTTCCAAGCTGAAAAGTCCTAGCCTTTTTAATCTCTCCTCATATGGGACCCGTTCCAAACCCCTAATCATTTTAATTGCCCTTCTCTGAACCTTTTCTAATGCCAGTATATCTTTTTTGAGATGAGACGACCACATCTGTACACAGTATTCAAGATGTGGGCATACCATGGATTTATATAAGGGCAATAAGATATTCTCCGTCTTATTCTCTATCCCTTTTTGAATGATTCCTAACATCCTGTTTGCTTTTTTGACTGCCGCTGCACACTGCGTGGACGTCAGAGAACTATCCATGATGACTCTAAGATCTCTTTCCTGATTAGTTGTAGCTAAATTAACCCCCATCATATTGTATGTATAGTTGGGGTTATTTTTTTCAATATGCATTACTTTACATTTATCCACATGAAATTTCATTTGCCATTTTGTTGCCCAATTGCTTAGTTTTGTAAGATCTTTTTGAAGTTCTTCACAGTCTGCTTTGGTCTTAACTATCTTGAGCAGTTTAGTATCATCTGCAAACTTTGCCACCTCACTGTTTACCCCTTTCTCCAGATCATTTATGAGATTGGTCCTAGGACTGACCCTTGGGGAACACCACTAGTTACCCTTCTCTATTCTGAAAATTTACCATTTATTCCTATCCTTTGTTCCCTGTCTTTTAACCGGTTCTCAATCCATTAAAGGATCTTCCCTCTTATCCCATGACAACTTAATTTACTTAAGAGCCTTTGGTGAGGGACCTTGTCAAAAGCTTTCTGGAAATCTAAGTACACTATGTCCACTGGATCCCCCTTGTCCACATGTTTGTTGACCCCTTCAAAGAACTCTAATAGATTAGTAAGACATGATTTCTCTTTACAGAAATCATGTTAACTTTTGCCCAACAATTTATATTCTACTATGTATCTGACAATTTTATTCTTTACGACTGTTTCAACTAATTTGCGCGGTACTGAAGTTAGACTTACCGGTCTGTAATTGCCGGGATCACCTCTAGAGCCCTTTTTAAATATTGGCGTTACATTAGCTATCTTCCAGTCATTCGGTACAGAAGCCGATTTAAAGGACAGGTTACAAACCCTAGTTAATAGTTCCGCAATTTCACATTTGAGTTCTTTCAGAACTCTTGGGTGAATGCCATCTGGTCCCGGTGACTTGTTACTGTTAAGTTTATCAATTAATTCCAAAACCTCCTCTAGTGACACTTCAATCTGTGACAATTCCTCAGATTTGTCACCTACAAAGGACGGCTCAGGTTTGGGAATCTCCCCAACATCCTCAGCCGTGAAGACTGAGAAAGCAAAGAATTCATTTAGTTTCTCCACAATGACTTTATCGTCTTTAAGTGCTCCTTTTGTATCTTGGTCATCCAGGGGCCCCACTGGTTGTTTAACAGGCTTCCTGCTTCTGATGTACTTAAAAAACATTTTGTTATTACCTAGGTGGAAAGGCCTTAAAAGCCAGAGGCTAAGTGACCAAGAGGAGCTAGCAAACAGGGGACTGCAAACGGGAGTTTATGGGAGGGAGACGTAATAAAATTGCTATGGTTAGGAAGGGCCGCACTGCCAGTGCCAACACTGCTCCTGTCTCCTCCACCTGCGCCTGTATCTAGACAGAGAACCTAACCATGGATGCCTCTACCCAGATCTCGATGTGGATTTGCAGAGAATGTGGCTTGCATTTCCCACTCTCAGAAAGCCAGGCTGGGGGGGACCATCCAGTGTGAGAGGTGCCTGCTAGTGGAATCTCTCAGGAAGCAGGTGGGAGAGCTACAGGAGAAGGTGGCTAGGCTGAGGAGCATCCGTGCACACGAAGAATTCCTTGACAGTATTCATATGGAGACTTCCAAGGCTGAGGACACTATCCAGCTAGAGAGGACTACTGTCATGCCACTGGGGGAGGAGGATATGACTCTGGTACAGGGAGGACACCGGCTGCTGGTTACTTCTGGCAGCAGGTAGTGCTCCACCCCTACTCCCAACCCACCCACCATGGTGATAGAGAACCACTATGCTGCCCTGGCAACGAGTAATGAGGAATCACCCCCAAAGGTTGAAGAGGAGAAGCCATGTACCTCCAAGGCTGGAAGGATCACAGCCACCACTCCCAGAAGGAAACATAGGGTAGTGGTGGTTGGAGACTCTCTTCTGAGGGGGACGGAGGCATCCATCTGTTGCCCTGACATGGCATCCCGGGAGGTATGCTGACTGCCAGGGGCCTATATCCGAGACGTTATGGAGGGATTGTCGAGGATCATCTGGCCCTCTGACTACTACCCCATGCTACTCATCTATGTGGGCACTAATGATACTGCAAGGTATGACCCTCAACAGATCTGAAGTGACTACAGGGTTCTGGGAGCACATTTGGCAACAGACTGGCTAACCTAGTCAGGAGAGCTTTAAACTAGGTTCGACGGGCACAGGTGACCAAAGCCCACAGGTAAGTCAAAAACATGGAGACCTGGAAGGAGGGTCGGAATCTGCGGGATGCATGGGCTGTTATAGCAGAAATAAGGGAGAGACAAGACAGAACTGGGGGGTGGGGAAGGGGGGAAATCAAATCAGTATCATAGATGTCTGTATACTAATGCGAGAAGTATGGAGAATAAGCAGGAAGAACTCGAAATGCTAATAAACACAACTATGACGTAGTTGGCATCATGGAGACTTGGTGGGATAATACGCATGACTGGAATATTGGTATAGAAGGGTACAGCTTGCTCAGGAAGGACAGGCAGGGAAAAAAGGGAGGAGGTGTTGCCTTATATATTAAAAATGTATACACTTGGACTGAGGCTGAGATAGAAATAAGAGACAGACTTGTTGAAAGTCTCTGGGTAAGGATAAAAGGGGTAAAAAACAAGGGTGATGTCATGGTAGTGGTCTACTACCAGAGCCGACTCCAGGCACCAGCGCAGCAAGCAGGTGCTTGGGGCGGCCAACAGAAAGAGGCGGCATGTCCAGCTCTTCGGCGGCGGGTCCCTCAGTCCCTCTCGGAGGGAAGGACCTGCCGCCGAACTGCTGCTGAAGAATGAAGCAGTGGCAGTAAAGCTGCCGCCAAAGTGCCACCGATCGCAGCTTCCCCTCCCCCCGCCGCTTGGGGCAGCAAAAACGCTGGAGCCGGCCCTGTCTACTACAGACCACCACACCCGAAAGAAGACGTGTATGAGGCTTTTTTCAAACAACTAACGAAATCATCCAAAGCACAGGACTTGGTGGTGATGGGGGACTTCAACTACTCAGACATCTGTTGGGAAAAATAACACAGCAGGGCACAAATTATCCAACAAGTTCTTGGAATGTACTGGAAACAATATTTTATTTCAGAAGGTGGAGAAAGCTACTAGGGGGGAGGCTGTTCTAGATTTGATTTTGACAAATAGGGAGGAACTGGTTGAGAATTTGAAAGTGGAAGGCAACTTGGGTGAAAATGATCATGAAATGGAAGAGTTCGAGGGAGAACAGCACAATAAAGACAATGGATTTCAAGAAGGCAGACTTTAGCAAACTCAGGGAGTTGGTAGATAAAATCCCATGGGAAGCAAGTGTAAGGGGAAAAACAATTGAAGATAGTTGGCCGTTTTTCAGAGAGACACTATTAATGGCACGAGAGCACAAGAGCAAACTATCCCACTGCATAGGAAAGATAGGAAGTATGGCAAGAGACCACCTGGCTTAACCAAGAGATTTCAATGATCTAAAACTGAAAAAAAGAGTCTTACAAAAAGTGGAAACTCGGTCAAATTACGAAGGCTGAACATAAACAAATAACACAAGTATGTAGGGACAAAATTAGAAAGGCAAAGGCACAAAATGAGATCAAACTAGCTAAGGACATAAAGGGTAACAAGAAAACATTCTACAAATACATTAGAAGCAAGAGGAAGACCAAGGACTGAGTAGGCCCATTACTCAATGAGGGGGGAAAGATAACAGAATATGTGGATATGGCAGAGGTGCTTAATGACTTCTTTGTTTCAGTTTTCATCAAGAAGATTGGTGGCAATTGGACGTCTAACATAGTGAATGCCAGTGAAAATGAGGTAGGATCAGAGTCTAAAATAGGGAAAGAACAAGTCAAAAATTACTTAGACAAGTTAGATGTCTTCAAATCAACAGGGCCTGATGAAATGCATCCTAGAATACTCAAGGAGCTGACTGAGGAGATATCTGAGCCATTGGTAATTATCTTTGAAAAGTCATGGAAGATGGGAGACATTCCAGAAGACTGGAAAAGGGCAAATATAGTGCCCATCTATAAAAAGGGAAATAAGGACAACGCAAGGAATTACAGACCAGTCAGCTTAACTTCTGTACCCGGAAAAATAATGGGGCAAATAATTAAAAAATCAATTTGCAAACACCTAGAAGATAATGAAGTAATAAGTAACAGTCAGCATGGATTTGTCAAGAATAAATCGTGTCAAACCAATCTGATAGTTTTCTTTGATGGGGGTAACAAGCCTTGTGGATAGGGGGTAAGTGGTAGATGTGGTATATCTTGACTTTAGTAAGACTTTTGATACTGTCCCGCATGACCTTCTCATAAACAAACTAGGGAAATACAACCTAGATGGAGCTACTATAAGGTGGGTGCATAACTGGTTGGAAAATCGTTCCCAGAGAGTAGTTATCAGTGGTTCACAGTCATGCTGGAAGGGCATAATGAGTGGGGTCCCGCAGGGATCGGTTCTGGGTCCGGTTCTGTTCAATATTTTCATCAATGATTTAGATAATGGCATAGAGAGTACACTTATAAAGTTTGCAGACAATACAAAGCTAGGAGGGTCTGCAAGTGCTTTGGAGGATAGGATTAAAATTCAAAATGATCTGGACAAACTGGAGAAATGGTCTGAAGTAAACAGGATGAAATTCAATAAGGACAAATGCAAAGTACTCCACTTAGGAAGGAACAATCAGTTGCATACATACAAAATGGGAAATGACTGCCTAGGAAGGAGTACTGCTGAAAGGGATCTAGGGGTCATAGTGGATCACAAGCTAAATATGAGTCAGTGTAACACTGTTGCAAAAAAAAAAGCAAACATCATTCTGGGATGTATTAGCAAGAGTATTGTAAGCAAGACACATGAAGTAATTCTTCCGCTCTACTCCACTCTGATTAGGCCTCAACTGGAGTATCGTGTCCAGTTCTGGGCGCCACATTTCAGGAAAGATGTGAACAAATTGGAGAAAGTCCAGAGAAGAGCAATGAAAATGATTAAAGGTCTAGAAAACATGACCTATGAGGGAAGATTGAAAAAATTGGGTTTGTTTAGTCTAGAAAAGAGAAGACTGAGATGGGACATGATAACAGTTTTCAAATACATAAAAGGTTGTTACAAGAAGGAGGGAGAAAAATTGTTGTTCTTAACCTCTGAGGATAAGACAAGAAGCAATGGGCTTAAATTGCAGCAAGGGAGGTTTAGGTTGGACATTAGGAAAAACTTCCTGTCAGCGTGGTTAAGCACTGGACTAAATTGCCTAGGGAGGTTGTGGAATCTCCATCGTTGGAAATTTTTAAGAGCAGGTTGGACAAACACCTGCCAGGGATGGTACAGATAATACTTAGTCCTGCCTTGAGTGCAGGGGACTGGAGTAGATGACCTCTCGAGGTCTCTTTCAGTTCTATGATTCTATGACAAAACAGATTCTGGTTCAGAATTGTTATCCTAACAAATGGATGTATTTCAAATGTTTTATCTGGCTGTATTTATAATGAAAAAACTAACAGCTCCATTTTGTGTGGGCCTTTTGTTGAATTCTATTTAACAAATGTTCATTTAATAGACTTATTACTCTCCCACTAGTATTTAAAACCAATTACATATATAGAGTACTTAGCACTACCTTTTCAATAATTGCACTTATCTTTAAACAGCCAGGCACAGTAGATCTGATTCAGTGAGTATGATATTATTAACTTATATAGTAACTTAGAAATAATTATTCTAAGTGCCATCTATAGCACATGCAAATAAACACGTCCTTGCCCCCAAAGAACTTACAGTTTGAACGCATAAGTAAGTGTAGTACATACTACAAACTATGGGTAGTAGTGCATGAATATTAAAGCAGATTTGCTTGGCTAAGCAGGTGGATTTTTGGTAGTGATCTGAAGGAGGACAAAAGGTTCATGATGAGTTTTAACTGAGAACCTGTTACAAACAAAAGAAACTTTGGAGTGGGTGAGGGTGACAAAAAAGTAGTCAGGAGAGAAGCTTGAGCAGAGCACAGGGAGTGGGAAGGGATGTACAGGAGAAGGAAATTAGGTCAGATGTAGGTGGTAATGCCATTGGAGTGTTTTGAAAGTGAGAAGTTTAAACTAAATGTAGGAGAATAGGGGAAGTCAATAGAAAAAAACTGAAGGTGACAAGGTATGGTCAGAGTAACAATAGGAAGATGCTACTGACAGCAGCATTTTGAACATATTAAATAAAACAGAGAGATGACAGTGAGGAAGACCAAAGAGAAGCAGGTTACAGTAGGTAAGCTGAGATCAGAAGCACCAGAGCATGGACCAGAGAGTGTTTTCGCAGTAATGATGGAGAAAAGGGGATAAATTATCAGAGCTAGTCAGGAAACGTATGTCATTTCCCGCGAAAACTTGAAAAAACTGAAAAAAATTAATTTGTGTTAAAAAAAAAAGAGGTTCTCAATGACAATATGATTTTTTGTTTCAATATAAATGCAAAAAAGATGAAAAATAACCTCTCACAAAAAATTCTATTTTATTGAAACAGCATTTTTTGTTTAAAAAAAATCAGCCAGTTCTACAAATGACACAAACTTATTTCTCTGGACTGCCATAATCAATGTAACAGTAAATTAGAAGCATGTTACATTTACATTAAGGTAAAATAGTTCATAGGGAGATAAAATCAGTTCATAGGAAGCAGCAATGGCTTTGTAGATGCAGCTACAAATTTGGACATGAATGTGAAC
Organism: Terrapene triunguis; assembly: GCF_002925995.2. Classification (NCBI taxonomy): domain Eukaryota; kingdom Metazoa; phylum Chordata; order Testudines; family Emydidae; genus Terrapene; species Terrapene triunguis. The sequence continues at coordinate 8,755,407 of NW_020664563.1, read as the reverse complement.
AAAGCTAGCCATGTTGGCTCCCACCCATTGAGGAAAAAAGGCTGGATATTTGTAAGTTACATATTGAACTGGTATTGGAAAAAATATTCTCCAATAGCTATTTGAAAGATCATCTAAACACGGGGGGGGGAAGGGGGGGCTTTAAAAAGCTACATGACAGTGTGTTGCTAGCTCTGTGAACAGCTGTAGCAAATAAGTGTTTCCATTCAGTATCACCCTTATTTCTGTTCATGAATTGTTTGAACAGACTTCAATTTTTTACAGAATTTGTTTGCTATTCAAAATTCTTCAAGTACCATTTCATGCTGACAAATTCCAACATGTTGATTATTTGCAAATTATTTGCTGAGTGTCTGCTATTTTTATTACCTCTATGTAATTAGTCACCATCACATGGTATTGCTTCTTTTTCCTCTTTGGAAGAGCAATTAAAACAGTGGCTGGGGGAGGACTGAATCAAATTATTGTAATAGAGGCTGAGGGCAGATACAGATGTGATCTCATCACATCAATATGAACTAACTGGGAAGGGCGTGTGTGGTCCCCTCTCCATCCATGAAAGGTTGGGTCATATTCTAGCTTAGTTTATATTAAAAAAACCAAAAACATACATTTTGAAACAGTTAAGGTTGTATCACTATGCATCCCACCCTCTCAACACCTTAAAAACATGGAAATAAATTAAGGGGAAAGTCTCCTGCATTCCTTGCTACTTTCACATTGCCTACAACACAGTCAATAACCCACTCCCATCAGGCTTTCACTTCTCTCTCCAACAGATACCAAAAAGCAATACATAGCACAGCTTCAAATTCATGCTGTCGCACAAAGCCTTAATGGCGACCTCATGTGCTCATATCATTTATATGAGCAGACTGGCATATCTGTCACACAAACCATTCTTATGGGAAGTTAATCTGCCTCTACAATGCTAAAGTCATCATCAAGGTTTTGCATGAAAACTCTGGGAGAAAGCTCTTGGATTAGGACACGCTGACAGACAACTGCCCCCTCAAAGTAGTATGAGCAAAGGACCATTACATTGTGGCTATGTACGTGGACCCCACTTTTTAAAATATCAGATGTATTTTGTGTGTGTTTCTCCCTTTCCTTCCTGAGGGGGCAACAGGCAAAGAACTGGTAGCAAAGACTAACAGACTGGCAACATGCATTCAGCGAGGGCCTGATCCAAACATCAGGCAGCATCATGCTGCTCAGAGGAGTGGAACAGTAATAACAGGAGCAGCATGACAGAGGCAATTCAGCATGACAGAGGTGAAAAGTTCCCTGTGAAGCAACTTGGAGAACTTCAAACTTGTCAACATTTTCCCCACGCGCCCTGTAGATTCAGCTGAAGCCAGGGCTACACAGATGGCCACAGACTTTATTAATATTTATATCATGCTCATCGTGTCTCTCCCCTTCATTCCCCAACACAGGTAGGATATATGCAAGGTCCCATTGTTGTACTGCCCAATACAGACCCTTAGTTGTATTCTCATAGTGAAAGGGATCTGCAACCGGACTGTTTCACTGGTACAGTTTCGTCCCCTGTTCTCCCCGAACTTATTTTGAGTGACTTTTTAGAAAGGTAGGTAATACACAGGTAATGTGAAGAGAATTACTTTAATCAAAACAAACATCCTCTTCCATGCTAAAAAAAAAAAAAAAAAAAGAAAAATTTATTAGTAGCAGCAGGGAAGAACAGAAAATGGAGGTGGATGTGAATGAGGACAACATTCAAGGACTCAATGTGCTCTTTGGTGAAACTCTGCAAATGACTGTCTGATCTTCAAAGAGAACATTTACTGCCTTTTTTTGAGACCATTTGGCTTCAGTTATATAATATTTTATGGGAGTGGGCAAGGGCCTGCAAGACAAAGCTAGAGCAACCAGCAAAATGCTACCCTCAGTACTCAAGGATTGGCATTCAGCAGGAAGGCAGTATCAATGACAACCTAGTGCTAGCGCAAGTCAATACATCAAAACTTTCAGTCTGACTACATTTTTATTGTTGCATTTGTTTATACTATGTTTGCATTTATCTGCATCTTTGTACGCATATGAAATCTAAAAATTTGTAGGCTGCAATGGCCACATCTTCCTACTTATATCTATTCATAGTTTAACATTATTGTAGATTTGTATGACCTGTAAAGGCAAAAGGTTGTGTATTCTCGTGAACATCTGCTATCTGTTGTGGAAAAGGGCAGTATATTGGCCTGGCTTAACAGACTAGGCTACACTAACACTACTGCTAAAGTAAAGTCTGCTCATAAAACCTGGGGGATGAAAGATCTGATACATCTAAAGAGGGTGTTACTACTGCTAGTATTCTGCAATGTAATTTTTAAGCTTGTTTAAAACAATTTTTCTATTCTTTTAATACCAACACATTATGTTTTTGTGATCTTGCAGAATTCTGAAAGGTCTGTCAGTAAACCAACTGGAGAAATATAACAAATGGCCCAACTATGAGCTTTAATGCTCAAACAATTCACTGTACAGTGAAATGTTTTAGTACTCCAAACACTCAAAAATTAGAAATGCTCACCTCATGTCACCCATGAATTACTTTAACAGTAAAATAGTTTCCCCCATCCTAACATATTTGTTTCAAAAAAATTTGGAATAATTTTAGCAAACATTAAGCTACAACTATTCAAGCAAAAACTTAAAATATGGGGAGTGTGAATGAAAAGTTAACACAGTAAACATACACTCCCACTTCCTCCAGACACAATTCTCTTGCTCAGATTGAATGGGAAGCTAGAGGTGGATGGCATAAGTAGGGTAAGGACAGACATTGCCTGTAGAGGAAAAGGAGGTACATTGATGGAAGGAGGACATAAATCAAGAGGGGAGACACTTCACCTCTCATTCAAGTAAATATTTGTTAACCCCACTATCCAGGGAGTGGCTTTGATGTGGCTGGGAACAATGGCAACAGCTTCTGGCATCTCAACTGGCAGCAGCTGAGGCAGTGTTCCATGTACCTTTGCTCTTGCAATCCCGGTTGACTTCATCATGTGGGGGCTGCTTCTTTCTCCCCTACCTCCCTTCTTCCTCATACTGGATGGGGTGGGGGAGTGAGAGGATAACGCACTGCATCTGGACCTGACCATCCACTGCCCCTGCCACTGGCTGATGTGGGTGGTGCTGGGCCAGGTGGAGCATGAGGGAGGGTTGATGCAGTTTTCTGCCTGGACAGGGTAACCCTTGTGGGCTCCCTGTTTCAGCCCTGCCCATCTCTTAATCTAGTTGCTGGGTCTGCAGTGATGATGGCAGCTAGGCTAATCACCAGTTTTGGCATCTGGAAAGAATTTTTCTCATATGGCAAAATTGGCAAACTGCTGTGCGGGGTTTGTTTGTTTGTTTTTTACCTTCCACCTGGCATTCAAGGGGTCTGGCTTTGGAGTTTAATTATTTCACCTTTGGCAGATTCCAGTGCAGTTGGCGGGTTAGAAAGGGTCCTACTGAGAGCGCTGTAATCTAGTGGCCTACTTGGGCATTGACCCTGGTCACAGCATAGCATGGTGAGGGGGCATGCTGATGTGTCTCATGCTACTTGCAACTCCACATCTTCTCTCTCCTTCTCCACATTGGACGCAGGAGACTTGGGCTTCCAGTCAGGGTCCCTTAGCAGAGCTGAGGGTGGCGAAGGAGCATGACCTTCACAACCACACACAGGTTTATAGTACATCAGGGTATACCACTTAAGAGATCTGCAGTGGAACAACCTTACTGGGTAGTTTGAGGTGGTTACCCAAGTTAGGTAATATTTTAAATAAAGTTTAGGCCTCTTCATTTAAATAATATTATGGTGCATGTCACACTGTTTCCACATCCACAGCAAATAGTTTTCACAACCAACCAGTTCTCTCCTTCCCTCCTGTTCCCCCTTTCCAATCTACAGACCCTAAAAAAGGAGAACCAGCAATCCCACTTCAGAGATGAGGGATCCTCTGGATGAATCTTTGCCAGATCTCCTCCCTGATGCTGCTCCTCTTTATGGGGCGATGTGATGGTAGATTAGAGCAATATTATTCTGGGCACATTGGCTCACCTGACTTGCAGATAGCAACAGTCCCTCTCCCTGCAGCCTCTGAAGCAAACATGGTCAGTGGACCTTTCCAGGCCTCTCTACCTTGATCCCTAGCTTCTTCCTCCCTTTCATATAAAATTCTATAGGGGCCCTGCCCTACTTTCACTCAAAACAAGTTTTGTTTACTCCTTGAACAAATGTCAGCTATGGAGCAAAAATCTGTTTGTAAAAACATTTGTACAAAAAGAGAAGACTCCACTCTCATGTATATTCATGAATAGCAAATACAAAAGGGTGCTAATCATGGAAAATGAAAAGTTGGTATATACTTCACTTAAATCTTAATAGATAATTTTCCCCCACTCTTCATTCAGCATCATTCTCTTTACAGTTCACTAGTTTTACACCCACATTGATGACAAAGCCAATTAAATGCTGCACAATAGATAAGTGTTCCTAAAAATGTAAATTCCTTCAAAATGTACTGTACCATCTGAATTTGACATCTCTATGAAAATGCAAAAAAGAGTTTGGTTTTTTTTTTTTTTTTTTTTTTAAAGAGTGGGATGAGAGATACTTGGATATCTAGTGGGAGCAATTCATAACCCTTAGGGACCAAAACAGTAAGGGTTCAAGTCAATCAACCTAAGGTATAAAGGTGAAAACCTAAAATGTGATTTGCATCAGAACCCAGACACTCACTAGAAAAAAGGTCACAGAGGTTATTGAGGCCATAGGTAACTCCATCCCCCACTTGGAGACTTGATAAACCAACAAGGATACCTTTAAAAAAAAATCAATGCGCCATTTTATAGGTAACTAAGGTAAAGAACGCAGGGCAGGTATAATGCGATCACAGTGGTTCAATCTCATGATCAGGCTCATTTCTGCGCTCTGCACAAGCTACATCAATTTACTGTCATTTATTATTTAAAAGGTAAAACATCAATTTTACAAAGCATAAATTGAAGTGACTATATTTTAGCCTTTGATTAGATTAGCAGATAAAATTATCAAAATCACATTTTTAAGCATTCCAGAAAGCCAACTGAGTTGAACTAGAGTTGATAGACCAGATTTTCAAAAGTGTCAATGCAGATTCCAAAATGATTTTTTTTAATATGTGTAAGTGTTAGCACATCCATGCATATAATCCATTTGTCCTCAGTTTGCACTACTGGGTGCATGAATGAGGTCTGCAATGTAAGTTTCATGATTTGCACACACTCTGTGCAAAAGTGTACAAAATATTTCCCCACACAAAACTGAACATGCAGAGATTAGGATTTTACAAATTTAGCCTAAAACAAAATTGAAGTTCCTAAAAAGAACCTCACTTAGGGTCCCAAGATATCCTATGTGGTCTATTTCCATACAGGAGACTGGAAAATCCTCAAATTTTTGCTAGCTGTTTCTACTCATCATTCTGTTGGAGGAGTGGGGCTGGCCCCAAGCAATAGTAGTGAGGGGGAACCCTGGCCCAAAGAAATAGAGGTTACTTACCTGTATCTGGAGGTGCTTCAGGATGTGTGGTCCCTATCTGTATGCACGCACACCATTTGCTTGAGTCCAGAAATTTTTAGTAAGCAGCGTCTCTTGGTCCACATATCGCAGCTGTTCTGCTTGTGCTCCAAACAGAAAGTATTAAGGGCAGTGTGGACAGACACCTCTTCAATTCTTTTTCTTACCACGAATCTGGCTATCATCTGCAGCAGAGGGGATGGAGGGTGGGGAGGGAAATAAAGATAGGGACCACACATCTCAAAGAACCTACAGTTACAGGTAAGTAACTTCCATTTCTTTGAGTGATGATCCCTATGTATATGCCACACATGGGACATTAGTAAGCAGTAGTCAAACAGGAGGTGGGTGTGAGGATGCAGATGTTATGGCCTGTCTGTAATACAGCTGTCCCCTCAGTCATCTCTGTGCCAGAACAGTAGATCAAGGCATCGTGTCCTGTGAAGGTGTGTAAGGTGCTCCAGGTCTACAAATTTCTAGTAAAAGTACATCTTGAAAAGATGTCATTGCAGTTGCTTACGCTCTGTGGAATGGGTTCTCACCCCCTCAAGGAGAAGAATATGAAAAGAAGATGGGAAGGGGGTTTGTGGTGGAGAGGAAAAACAAACTTGATTATGTAGCTTTGATGGATGATGTCTAGTACCTACTTGTCTGTAGTTATTGTTGCCCAGCTGAAGGCAGAGTGGGTGGGGTTGGGTGGTGGCTGTGGAGATAGAAGTAGCCATATATCTGGATCTTTAAGCTGTTAGCTTCTTACGTGGGAGTTCATATAGGTATTGATGATAAGATGCCTGAGGAGGTGGTCTGGGCCTATAGGGTTGCTTGGGGCTGTGTGACAGGGTGGCCCCCCTTGTAGTCGCTGCTCCCCGAGGGCTCTGCTGGCTCTGGAGCCAGGGGCAGGGAGGCTCTTACTGGCTGCCTAAGCAGTCAAAAGGAGCTGGGAACAGTCCTGGGCAGCAGCAGCAGGAGATGGGGGAGCTCCGTGGCTGCCTGCTGCATGGCACCAGCCAGAGCAGCAGCCACCCTGCAATGCCCAGCTCCAGCTTTCCACCTCCGACCTGGGCAGGGGGAGAGAAGGAGGTGGAGGGAGGGTGTGGGATTGCCCCTGGGACTGCCTCGCTGTGGGTAAAGCACAGCAATTTGGGGAGGGAGCAACTCTGCCCCCAGGACTTCAGCCCCACAGGGGGGTGCCAGGGCTCGGGGTTTCACAGTCACAGAGCCCCACGGCCAGAAACGACTCGTGGCCAGTTGAGAACAGCTGTTTTAGAGTGTATAAGACTCATTGGTCTTCTCACTAAAGAGGTTATACTCATCAAAAGGAAGGTTCTCAATGTTATTCTGGTCCTCCCTGAGATACCCCTAGGACTTACAGGGAATTATAGACCATCATAACTATAAAGGGAAAGATAACAACCCTCCTGTGTACAATACTATAAAATCCCTCCTTGCCAGAGGCACCAAAATCCTTTTACCTGTAAAGGGTTAAGAAGCTCAGGTAACTGGCTGACACCTGACCCAAAGGACCAATAAGGGGACAAGATACTTTCAAATCTTGGGGGTGGGGGGGAGGAAGGCTTTTGGGCTTTTGTTTGTGCTCTTTGTTTTGGTGTTGTTCGCTCTTGGGACGAAGAGGGACCGGACCTCAATCCAGGCTCTCCAAATCTTTCTGAACAAGTCTCTCATATTTCAACTTGTAAGTAATAGCCAGGCAAGACGTATTAGTCTATCTTTGTTTTTCTCAACTTGTGAATGCTCCTTTGCTAGAGGAAGGTATCCCTGTTTTGCTGTAACTTTGAAACTAAGGCTAGAGGGGGTTCCTCTGGACTCTTTGAATCTGATTACCCTGTAAAGTTATTTTCCATCCTGATTTTACAGAGATGATTTTTACCTTTTCTTTTTAATAAAATCCTTCTTTTAAGAACCTGACTGATTTTTCCATTGTCCAAAGATCCAGGGGTTTGGGTCTTTGATCACTTTGTAACCAATTGGTTAGGATATTATTCTCAAGCCTCCCCAGGAAAGGGGGTGTAAGGCTTAGGGGGATATTTTGGGGGAAGAGGAACTCCAAGTGGTCCTTTCCCTGTTTCTTGTTAAATCACTTGGTGGTGGCAGAGTAACAGGTTTTAACCTAAGCTGGTAGAAATAAGCTTAGGGGGCTTTCATGCGGGTCCCCACATCTGTACCCTGGAGTTCAGAGTGGGGAAGGAACCCTGACAGACCAGTCAGCTTAACTTTGGTACCTGAAAAGATAATGGAGTCAAACAATCAGTTTGTAAGAACCTAGAAGATAAGGTGATATCTAACAGTCAAGCTGGAAGGGCATATCGCGTGAGGTCCCACCAGGATCTGTCCTGAGCCAGTTCTATTCAATATCTTCATAAATGATTTGGATAATGGCATAGAGAGTACACATATAAAGTTTTCTGACAATACCAAGCTGGAAGGGGTGCAAGCGCTTTGAAGGACAGGATTAGAATTCAAAATTATCTTGACAGACCGAGAAAGGGTCTGAATTAAACAGGATGAAATTCAGAAAGGAGAAATGCAAAGTACTACACTCAGGACGGAATAATCAGTCGCACAAATACAAAATGGGAAATGACTGCCTAGGAAGAAGTACTGCAGAAAAGGTCCAGGGTGACAGTGGGTCACAAACTAAATATGATTGAGTCACAGTGGAATACTGTTCTAAAAAAAGCAAATATTCTGGGATGTGTTAGCAGAAGCGTTGCAAACAAGACAAGAAGTAATTCTTCTACTCTACTCAGCACTGATAAGGACTCAACTGGAGAACTGTGTTCAGTTCTGGAAAGATGTGTACAGAGGAGGAGCAACAAAAATGATGAAAGGTCTGGAAAACATGACCTATTAGGAAACATTGAAAAACTGGGTTTGTTTAGCTGGAGAAGACTAAGCGGAGTGCCTGATAATAGTCTTTAATTATGTAAAGCTTCTTATAAAGAGAAGTGTGATAAATTGTTCTCTTTATCCACTGAGGACAGGACAAGAAAGTAATGGGATTAAATTGCAGCAAGGGAGATTTAGGTTAGCCATTACAAAAAACTTCCTAACTATATGGATGGTTAAGTGTCAGAACAAATTAACTAGGGAGGTTGTGGACTCTCCATCTTCAGAGATTTTTAAGAACAAGTTAGACAAACACCTGTGAAGGATGGTCTAGATAATCCTTAGTCCTGGCCTGAGTACAGGGAGCTGGATTAGATGACCAATTCCAGTCCTACATTTCTATGATTCTATTCTATAATTACAATCATGACTCATGTCTCATGACTACAGCTGTGACAATGGCGCTAGAGGCAGTATCAGCAGCATCTACTGTCACTTGAAGTGACATCTTGGTCACCAACCTGCCTCCATCAGTAAGGGCTTGGAACTGGGCCCTAGCTTCCCAGGGAAGTCTATTTTTAAAGTCTGCAAATTTGGCATAATTCAGAAAAACGTATTTTGCTAACAATGCCTCATAGTTAGTAGCTCTGAATTGGAGACTAGCCGATGACACTTTCCTACCCAAAAGGTCGAGATGTTTGCACCCTTGTCAGTTGGGGTAGTCTTAGAGTAGTCTGGGCCTTTGTGCAGCCACTTGAACCACTTAAGGAGTTGGGAACTTAATGAGCAGAAGAAACCTCTGACACTTTATCTGGCACAAAATGTGATTTCTCAGCTCTCTGGGGTAGGGGTACACCAATCTGGTGGGTTCCAAAACTGCAAGGGCCACCTTCAAAGGGCCAGAGGCCTGGAGGATGTCCAATAGGCCCTGTTGTGTGTCCTGAACCTCTTTAAGGAGCTATCTGGAGCTCCATTGCCACACTCTGCAACAATTCCTGTACTGCTTTTCGTCATCAGAGAGGGAGATGATGGAGCAACCACCTCTTTCGATGAGAATGATATACCCACCAGAACAACTGGATCCAACTTGACCTCCTCTTAAATTCCGACGGAGCCAACTGGAATGGCTAGGAGAAGACAGTTGGTGTGATTCCTGCACAAATCCACAATGCCTACTATATGGATCCCACAGGCCCCAGTAAGACCCGTATGGATCAGCCAGAAGGGGAAGAGCGTAAGGCATCGGATACCAGTGGTCCCTGGGGTAGCCGCATTTGGAAGAAGGCAGACAGTTCCAATACCTTCTTTGGTCTCGTTTCCCTTGTGGGAGAAGGAGCCTCATCTGGAGTGTCTGTCACTTGATAAAATGATAGGCTCGTGTTCTACCAACAGTGCCAATGATACATGGGGAAGGATGTTCCAAGTTGTGGACATAGTAGGGAAAGATATTCTTTCCCACAAGGTGGACTCCCCGGGTGTAGGCATGTTTCTAAATGAGCCGAGCATGACAGCAAGGGAGCTTGTGGGCAGGACAGAGTGAAAACATCCTCCAGCGGGGTAAAGGCTTCGGTCTTCCTTAGTGTTTTGAGGGCTCCTGAGGAGTGGACCAGTGGATCCAGGTAATGCAAATGTCTTGTGTTTCAGAGATCTGGCATGGAGAACCAGAGGTGGATTAAGATTTTGTGGGGCCCTGGGCCAGAGCACACCTTCTGCCTGCAGCCTCACCACCGTTTCACCCACGACCCCACACAGTCCTACCCCCCCTCACCTGGGCCCTGAGGCTGCAGCAGGAAGCCAGATCTCCTCCAGTCCCGGGACCACAGCAGGGGTCAGGGCATTGGGGCTTCCCCCACTGCCCCGCATTTCTGCGGAGCCTGGGCAGTGAGCAGGCTGCTGCCCCTCCCCAGCCAGGCTCTCTCCCAGGCAGCTCTGTGGGCAGTGTTCCAGCGTAGCTGGAGAGGCTCTGGCCCCGCTCCTTCCTCTCCGGCTCTGAGTCTGGCCCCGTCCCTTCCTCTCCCTGCCTGGGCGGCTGCTGGGGATCACTGGACTCTCCATGCCGTCGCATTCGTTTAGCAAGGTTGAGGCATGGGGGCTTCCCCGGCTCGCCCACCTAGCGCTGCTGCCAGGGAGTGGGGTCGGGGGAGTGTAGAGACTTCCCCTGCCCCGCGCTTGTCTGTTGGGGGCGGGTTGCCCATTTTTCAAGGGTCTCCCAATTGGCCAGGGCCCCTGGGCACTGGTCCTGTGGGTCCAGTTGATAATCCGCCACTGCGAGAACATCGGAGCCATCAGATGGGATCCCAGCATTGAACTCCTACACGGAACTGTTGGGTACCGCTCATTAGGTTGCAGGATGGAGCTGGACCCAGTATGATTGGATCCTTCAGGCCTGTCCTTCTAGGACAGAAGGTTTATGCAGACCTAATTCTTTAGAACCCATATGTGAAGGTTCACTGGACCTTGGCAGGACGGGGAGGAATCCTCTCTCTTAGAAACAGATCTGGCTAGAGATCTGTCCTTATGCCTATGTTCACGTCCCCCTCTCTTGTGAGAGGGTTTCTTAGGCCTGGTCTACACTAGGCTTTTATGTCGAATTTAGCGCCGTTACATCGAATTAACCCTGCACCCGTCCACACCACGAAGCTATTTAGTTCGACATAGAGCTCTCTTAAATTCGACTTCTGTACTCCTCCCCAACGAGAGGAGTAGCGCTAAATTCGAAATGGCCATATCGAATTAGGCTAGGTGTGGATGGAAATCGACGGTAATAGCTCCGGGAGCTATCCCACAGTGCACCACTCTATTGACGCTCTGGACAGCAGTCCGAGCTCGGATGCTCTGACCAGCCACACAGGAAAAGCCCCGGGAAAATTTGAATTCCCTTTCCTGTCTGGGCAGTTTGAATCTCATTTCCTGTTTGGACATCGTGGCGAGCTCAGCAGCACTGGCAACGATGCAGAGCTCTCCAGCAGAGATGGCCGTGCAATCTAATAGAAAGAGGGCCCCAGCATGGACTGATCGTGAAGTCTTGGATCTCATCGCTGTGTGGGGTGATGAGTCTGTGCTTTCAGAGCTGTGCTCCAAAAGAAGGAATGCTAAGATCTACGAGAAGATCTCAAAAGCCATGGCAGAGAGAGGATACAGCCGGGATGCAACGCAGTGCCGCGTGAAAATCAAGGAGCTGAGACAAGGCTACCAAAAACCAAAGAGGCAAACGGACGCTCCGGATCCAAGCCCCACACATCACGTTTCTACGAGGCACTGCATTCCATCCTAGGTGCGGCCGCCACCACTACCCCACCACTGACCGTGGACTCTGAGGATGGGATATTGTCCTCGGCCGGTTCCTCGTCGGACATGTTAGCGGACGGGGAAGATGAAGAAGGAGATGAGGAGGACGAGGCAATCGACAGCGCTGGCACCGCTGATTTCCCCGACAGCCAGGAGCTCTTCATCACCCTTACCAAGATCCCCTACCAACCGTCCCCAGCCGTTAGCCCGGACACAGAATCAGGGGAAGGATCAAGCAGTAAGTGCTTTAAACATCTAAACATTTATTTTTAACAGAACTGGAATATTTATAATATTAACAATGTGTTTTTCATGAAGTGATTTAAACATCTAAACTTTTATGTACAACAGAACTGGAATATTTATAATATTAACAGTGGGTTTTTCATGATTTCTTTGCCTTAGGCGCTTAATTATTTAGTCCCAACTATTTAAAAAAAATCAAACAATGTCCGGTTTTTCATGATTCTCCAGCCAAAGACGCTCCACTCTTTACTTCCTGCCAGTGCAGCTACACCAAAATACGGTCTATATGGCCGGGGATCGAGACGAAATCCTCATGGGAGATCTCTACGTAGCTCTCCTGGAGGTAATGTTCAAGCCTGGTCATCAGGTTCCTGGGGAGAGCGATCTTATTTGGTCCCCCATGGTACGAGACGTTTCCCCGCCACGACACAATCAAGTATTCTGGGATCATCGCACGGCAGAGCATGGCAGCATACGGCCCTGGTTTTTGCATGCTTTCCCTAAGCATGCGTTCCTTCTCGCTGTCCGAGATCCTCATGAGGGTGATGTCGCTCATGATGCCCCGCTTTGAATTAGGGAGGGGAATGTTAGTATTGGGACTGCTTTACAGCCACAGCCACGCGGTGGAGGGAGAGGGGCAGCATACAGGGATCTTTCCCTGGGACAGCCGCGAGGGGGTGGGACAGGGGCAGAGTTCATGCTAGCCTGATTGCTGCCAGCAGAGACTGGCATTGCTTTCAGTGTGAAAGGAGGCCAGTGCTACTATTAAAGTTTTAAGCAGCCACAAGTCTACGGCTTACCATGTTTGCCTGCTACAGAAGTTCAGGTGTCCTGCCCTGCTTCTCAGATCGGCAGTGCAAGACCCCAGGCACTGAAGGCGAGGGCCGAAAATTCGACCTTGTCCTGAGTGCGCATGTGAGAGGTGCAGTGCATGGTCTTGTTCACAGAGAAAGACTATGTTCTTTGTTCACAACAAAATTTATCTGTCTCAGGAATTCACTCCCTTTTTCCCATTCCCACAGACACATCTGCGACTGTCTCCCAACCCAGCCTGGCATCCCACTCCCAGAGGCTAGCGCAGATTAGGCGGAGGAAGAAGACGACGCGTGAGGACATGTTCTCAGAACTAATGGGCTGCTCCCGAGCCCAGGCAGCCCAGCAGACACAGTGGAGGGAGAACTTGTCCCAAATGCACCTAGCAATCATGGAACGGGAGGAGAGGTGGCGTCAAGAGGACCAGCAGGCGACTCAAACGCTGCTTGGACTAACGAGGGAGCAAACGGACACGCTCCGGCGCTTTGTGGATGTTCTGCAAGACCGGAGGCAGGAGGACAGAGCCCCGCTGCAGTCTATCTCTAACCGCCCTCCCCCGCCACCAAGTCCCACACCCCCCCTCACCCAAAGTCCAAAGAAGGAGGGTCGGCAAGGGCCGTTAAAACTTTCAGTCAACCCCTGCAGACTGCTCAAAATTTGAAAAGTCCTTTCCTACCCACCTCACACAAGTTTCCCCCCCCCCCCGTTTCATGTGTGGTTCATAATAAAATATTCGTTTCTGTTAATTACTGTTTCCATGATTTTCTTTTGGAGGAGAGTCTGTCTGAAGGGGGGGAAGGGGCTTGGTAATTGGACAGGACAGTCACCTTTAGCAGGGTACAGAGGCGGGGGCAGGTCCAGCATCAGGACACATACACAGTGCAGTCACTAGTTACCCTGGTCAGTCTGGGAGGTGGTTTTCTGGTCTTGTGGGGGGGGGGGGGGGGTTGCTCTGTGACTTTGTGGCGGGGGAGGGCAGTTACTGATCTTATGCAGCGGTCCTTATCCTGGATCACAGAGCCACGCAGCAGGGGATCTGTAACCCTCCTCCCACTGCCAGAAAGTCACCTAGCCGACACATACACGCAGTCCCGCCCAGGAGTGCTGGCAGGCTCCGTTGAAACAACCAGTCCACCACTGCGGAGCCTGTCATTCCTGGAGTTTAGAAGCATCATTTGCATCAGAACACTAAACCCGCCCCCCGCCACAGTCTGCGTCCCCGGTTTAAAACATTCCCGCGAAAACAGTAATAAAGACAACGGTGTTCATTAACAAAACAGAACAGATTTTATTTTTTGAGAAGGGGGTGAAGGGGGTATGTAGCTGGAGAGGATAGTCAACATAAACTGGGTAAAGAAACGGGGGCAGGTTCAGCTTCTGTGTCCACAAACTTAACAGTCAGTGGTTACCCTGCTCAGTCAAGAACCTAGCTTTCAAAGCCTCCCGGATGCACAGCTCGTCCCGCTGGGATCTTCTAATCGCCCGGCTGTCTGGCTGGGCGTAATCAGCAGCCAGGCTATTTGCCTCAACCTCCCACCCCGCCATAAAGGTCTCCCCCTTGCCCTCACACAGATTGTGGAGCACACAGCAAGCTGCTATAACAATGGGGATATTGGTTTCGCTGAGATCACAGCGAGTCAGTAAGCTTCTCCATCTCCCCTTGAGACGGCCAAAAGCACACTCCACCACCATTCTGCACTTGCTCAGCCGGTAGTTGAAGAGTTCTTTTTCAGTGTCCAGGGCGCCAGTATAGGGCTTCATGAGCCAGGGCATTAGCGGGTATGCTGGGTCCCCGAGGATCACTGTAGGCATCTCCACATCCCCAAGAGTTATTTTGTGGTCCGGGAAGTAAATACCTTCCTGCAGCCGTCTAAACAGACCAGAGTTCCTGAACACGCGAGCGTCATGAACCTTGCCCGGCCATCCGACGTTGATGTTGGTAAAACGTCCCCTATGGTCCACTAGTGCTTGCAGCACCATTGAAAAGTAGCCCTTTCTGTTAATGTACTGGCTGGCCTGGTGGTCCGGTCCCAGGATAGGGATGTGAGTCCCATCTATAGCCCCACCGCAGTTTGGGAATCCCATCGCGGCGAAGCCATCTATGATGACCTGCGCGTTTCCCAGGGTCACTACCTTTGAGAGCAGTACCTTAACGATTGCGTTGGCTACTTGCATCACAACAACCCCCACGGTAGATTTGCCCACACCAAAGTGGTTCGCGACTGACTGGTAGCTGTCCGGCGTTGCAAGCTTCCAGAGGGCTATGGCCACTCGCTTCTGGACACTCAGGGCTGCTCGCATCCGGGTGTCATTGTGCTTCAGGGCAGGGGACAGCAACTCACAAAGTTCCAGGAAAGCGCCCTTCCGCATGCGAAAGTTTCGCAGCCACTGGGATTCATCCCAGACCTGCAGCACTATGCGGTCCCACCAGTCCGTGCTTGTTTCCCGGGCCCAGAATCGCCGTTCCACAATATCCACATGACCCATTGCCACCGTGATGTCCTGGGCGCTGGGTCTCGTGGTTTCTGACAGCTCTGTGCTACTCTCCGACTTCAGGCCCTCACGGCGGTGCCGTAGCCTCCTCGCCTGATTTCTCTGCATCTGCCTCAGGGAAAGGTGTATGATAAGCTGCGAGGCGTTGAGAACGGCCACAACTGCAGCGATGGTCGCAGCGGGATCCATGCTTGCAGTGCTGTGGCGTCCGCGCTGTCACTGATCAGAAAAGTGCGCGAACTGATTTCCCGCCGGCGCTTTCAGGGAGGGAGGGAGGTCGGTAGTGACGGACGGATGACGACAGTTACCCAAAAGCACCCTCTACACATTTTTTTACCCAGAAGGCATTGGCGGCTCGACCCAGAATTCCAATGGGCAGCGGGGACTGCGGGAACTGTGGGATAGCTGCCCACAGTGCACCGCTTCCAATGTCGACGCTTGCCCCGTTAGTGTGGACTCACAAAGTCGAATTACTGTCCTTAGTGTGGACACACACGTTCGACTTTGTAATATCGATTCCACATATTCGATTTAAGTGAAATCGAACTACCCTCGTAGTGTAGACATACCCTTAGACTTAAGAGCTTTTGCCTCAACTCTGGAGGTCATGCTCGGATGTCTGCTGCTCATAGTTTGAGGCCGTTGTGCGGGGAAGGTCTCTCCAGCCTGAATCTGAATGAGATTTCACGTCCTGCTCCATGAGGTGCTTCTGCAGAAAAAGCTCTTATCCCTTAAGAGTTTGGGGAGGGAATGAGCAGCAGATGTTGCACTTGGTGGCAATAAGAGTCTCCCCAAGGCAATAAAGGCAGTGCTGGTGGCACTTGCTGATGGAAAAGGAATTGGTGCAGGAGACACAATTCTTGAATACCGGAACTCTTGGCATAGTCCCTCTTCAAAAGGAGAAGCTTCCTGGGGTGGGAAGACCTAAACTAATTACACTAACTATAAAAATACTAAAAACCTAAACTATTTGCAACTATTTATAAATTATATTTACAGGTTCGCAGTAAAGAAAGATCAAAGTGGACAAGGAGGATTCTGACTCCGTCCATGCGGTGGTAAGAAGGAACTGGAGAGGTGTTGGTTCACACTACCCTTTGTAGTCTGTTTGGAGTATGAGGAGAGTAACTGCACATCCCAGACCAATGGACACTGCATACCAAAAATTTCTGAACCCAGGCACATGGTACACATGCATACCCAAATGTGGAATACATATAGAGACCATCAATTGAAGAAGAACCCATAGAATCCCACCAAATACTCATGAATATCAGGATATCCACAGAGGGCCACGGTCATTCACAGAAAAGCCCTATGCTGCAAAGATCATCATACAGAACTTGCTGCAGATGGAAACTATCCCCTAGTGCTCAAGGGGAGCGGGTTTGACAGAGAGAAGGGAGAATCCACTCATATAATGCTTACCCAGTCCACCACAACTTGCACCTATTTGTCCTGTGGATTTGGAAGAAGGAAGAATATGATGCTGCACAGAGCACCCATCATCCCTGTCCCATCCACTCCTGACCTGGATCACAAATGAGTTCCCAAAGACAAATTTTCATTTTGATGAGACTTGAGTGCAGGATAGAGAAGAAAGGATGTAATGCAGCTAGGACCCCAACTCCAAACTACTGCCCCCTAGTAACTTTGTTATAAAATAATTCTGGAAGAGAATCATAGAATATCAGGGTTGGAAGGGACCTCAGGAGGTCATCTAGTCCAACCCCCTGCTCAAAGCAGGACCAATCCCCAGACAGATTTTTGCCCCAGATCCCTAAATGGCCCCCTCAAGGATTGAACTCACAACCCTGGGTTTAGCAGGCCAATGCTCAAACCACTGAGCTATCCCTCCCCCCATAAGCAGCCATAAACCTCCAAATTTCAACATTTGACATGAAAAATTCACACGTCATACAACTCTAGGTAGGTTTGTATCCTATGGAAATGTTTTGTATTTAAATATTAACTTTTTTTAAACTGTGAATTCACACTTGAATCACTAACTTTACAGTATGAACATAAATCAAATTAAACTATCGTGTGTTACATCATTCAGAGCAAGAAAAAAAATTTAATATATTGTACTCAATTTTTCACCAGTTAAAGAAGGGATTAGAAACTATCCAATAGCACAATAATATTGCTGCAGGAGTTGATTAAATGTATTTTTAATAACTGAAAGGTTAACTTGCAATGCAGTAAGAATGGTCTAATGTTAGAGAACAGAATGTACAACCTGTAAAAATGAGATATTGACTCATCTCAGATGTAATTTTTTTTTTTTAAGTGTAATGCTATGGATTTGCACTCATTAGAAGCTGCTGTATAAAAAAGTTAAATCTTGTGGGACTGCAACAAAGGTTTCTATCTGATAGAGGATAATCTTGTCCTATGTTCAAACAGACTGTCCTCATGAATTTACCATACTCTGAGATGATGATCAGATCATTTTACATTGCTCACTCTGTCCTTACGTACTCTCTCTTTCTGGGCCCTCCAATACATAACTCTCTCAGATTTCTCTGCAGCTTTCAGACCCCTCCATCACTTTGATCTCCCTCTCATCTTTGAATTTCATGGTGCCTACATGTAACATCAACCTCTCCTCCGCGTCTCAATCCTCACATGCTATTACTTTGTTCTTATTTCTGGAGAGTGAAGCCATCTCAGAAAAGTCCAAGGACCAGGGGACTTCTGCTACACATTTTTTCTTCCCTCCTGAAGTTCTACCTCTACCCCCCAGCTTGTGAGCAAAAAAATTAAACTTCGCCTCCCTAGTAAGATCCACGTATGTTTAATCACATTCCAATATGGCTCCGATAGCACAGTCCCTTCCTTCTGCACCAGCATCAGTGCAGAAACTCATGCTTTCATGTCTGGGAGATGCCCAATTCACTTCCTGGTATGTCAGCCATGGTGGAGGCCTAATCATCTTTAAGAAATCTGTTGCTATAGCAAAAGGCTGACTGTTCCTTAGTTTTCCATTCAGCACTGCATTTCAGGAAATCATGAGAATGTTCTATAAGATGACTGACCTTTGGGTAGATACTTCTTCCTTATCAAGCTACTGTCTCCAGAAGTGTCATCTTACTAATAAAGTGTTACTTATTTCATTTTTTTTTTTAAGGATGAATCGCTTTTTGAAGACTATTCTTTGCCAATTTACAACAATATAAAAGTTTACTTAGGAAAACAGTGCCATTAAAACTATCTTATAGTTGGCTCAAAATAAATTCAACTTTTTGTATAATTTTGGCACGTTTGTAAAGAACGCATTTTATTTATCATCTATTTCCTACTTCTGAACTACTTTCTGAAAGCACTGAATATTAAGTATGACTTTATGTGGGCAACAGCAGGGAGCCCTAGTTTTTGATATCATACAAAACTATATCAAGAGAACCCAAAAGCCATCATTGCAAAAACAGTTTAATGACTGGGAGATAAAAAGGTGACAAGTTAATTCGCGAAATTATTTACACCTAGTTGCTGTATATCAACTTCATATCAAAAGAGCACTGAGCTGGTGGACTGATTCAGCAGAAACAAAAAACAGACCTAGTCATCAAGGATTGTCTTCAAAGGGTAACAAATATCATTAGAAATCAAAACAAATTAACTCAAAAATAATACCTTTCCCCTTCCCCAGTCTTAGGACCTTAAGTATGGAACCCTGACTTTCCATGAGCAGTCTCCAACTATATCCTAAGCAACCAATTTATACTCTTTCCTGTGTAGAGGAGGAGGAAACTGAGGTTAACACCTTTTACAATTCGGTGACCTTACACCAGGACTAATTCTAGCAAGCTATAGAACCCACAGTGGAAGGAAAAACAGGGAGAACCAGTTCAGCTGCAATCATTGCAACAGTAATGAGCAACAGTTTCATTTTTTTGCCATAGTTCAGTGCCTACTTATTTTCATTCCGCCATTACACACTATTAAGGAGTGAATGTGAGAACCCCTGTGTTGTACTTCTTATGCCTGAAAACTGCTTCCCTCCCCAGCTACCTCCCAGCCTTCCAAAAAAAGCAGATCTCCTCTTTCTGAGTAGTAGTTCTCAGGAAGTTTGGCCAAGCATGTGAGGAAACAGCAGCATGGGGGAGATACTTGAACTTCAAGTTTGGGTCTTAGATGACCAGGAGAGGTGAGGGAGAATTGTCTTTTCCTCACTAGTTACAAGCTGCCTAACTTCATTTCATGTTGCCCCTCATGGGGGTCTTCTAAGTCTCCAACCTCCTAGCTATTTCATATTGCCCCGTTTCTAGAGGATGACTCCAGACCCCCACTTTCAGGTGCTTCATGCTCCCCCCCATCTAGGTGCATCCTCTGGGATTCTTTCCTGGCCACTGATGGCTCTTTGTCTGGGGACTTCTGTCAGGGCAAATTTAAATGGGGGAAGAAATGAAAAAATGATTACAAAGGAGGCCCCTATGAGTGTGCTTGAATCAGCTATGCCTTGCACCTTGTCAAAATTACACATTAATAATTCACTCTCCCACTACTTTACCATGCATTATGAACATGAGCACAGATACCCTAATACATTTCACTTGAGACCTCTTCCAACAACATATAAGAGAAAGTTTAGTCAATACACATCTGGATCTCTTTTTAGTTAAATTATAGTCTGAATTAAGCAACCTTGTTAGCAAGGTAAGGCAATTTAGTGTGGAGGTTCAACGCATTCTTTTGCTTTGACAAGCAAACTGTTAATATTAATTAAATAAGACTAAGCAGGGGAATATTTCTGTGCCGCCTCCAGCTCTCAGGTTTGATGACTGAGCTGACAGAAATATGAACTGCAATGCTAGTGATAAAATGTAATGAAAATGTATGTTAGGTTGATATGAAATATTCCTAAATGGCCACTGTATGATTTTGCAATAAAGACAAACTGGAAGTTAGTGTCATGAAACCAAGGCACCAGTAAGAACAAAGGTATGGTTTATTTATTAGAAAAACATGATCCCAATTTTCTATAAGGTCTTGCTCTTATGACACAATGAAATGTATTTCCCATTCACATTAAAATGCTAATGACCTTAAAACCAGGGTGGAAAGAAAATTCACACATCTGCCGATAGAACAGCAGCACAAAAGTCCTACTGAACCACTCTCTTCAGATGGACTGAAAGAATATTCTGTCTTATTTCTTAAAGTGACATTTCCACTCCTAATCATGGCATGAGTCATCTAGCTCACAAAGGACCACGGGATGCTTAGTCTTGGGGTTGGCAGAAATTGAGATAGCTGCAAAGGGTAAGTAAGCAAGATGAGGATGCAAATAAGGCATCATACACTTTTATGGAATTATATAAATAAATAATATTGCAAGCTTCAAATGTCATACAATGAATCATGAGGAAAATGATGGAGCTAATGGAGTCGGGAACAGCACTTCATAAAGAATAAAGAACAACCCCTCAAAACCCATACATGGATGAACTAACTGTTAGCCTATGAAGTGGGAAAGTCCCTACAATATATATTATATGCTATAGCCAGGACCAGGTTTAAAAAAAAGAGGGGGGGGGGGATGATATGGGCCAGGTATTTATGACCCTTGACCCTAAACAGAAATTAAACAAGTAAATAAATCTTAGTTCAAGATCTAAAATACAAATGAATATTTTGAGGGGGTAATTTTAAACTATTATATTTTTTCCATCATAATAATTAATGATCTGCAAAAGAAGGTACATAACAATGGAAATGTATGTAGAACAACTGGCAGTGACTCATTTAATCTGCACATCTAGCGGGATGGATAACTTCTAGGCAAGTACTCTAAATGCAGTTTCCATGAGAACAGTGTTACATTGTAATGACATTTTAAAAAGAGGATTATTTCCTTTGCAAGTATTTTGAATTTAACATATGGAAACTAACATTAAGTTTAACTTACCATTTTATTTTTCCTGCTATGCACACCTCTGTACTATTATTTACTCTATTTTTAAATAAAACTGTTTTACACAACATCAAGAGGGCAAGATCTAGAGAATATTTATTCTCTAATAGCACAGTGTTCATTAAATTCTGGAACAATCACTTGTTATTCTCAATAATAGTCACTGGAAAAAAAGGAATAAATAGTGCAATAGTAATTATTGAAGCCTGCTCCATCAAACAAGCTGCTGAAAGGACACTTACTATACATTTAAAATATATTCAGGATAGATTGGCAGCACGAAGAAAAAAAATCCACAAAATTTTTAAGTTACATAAAAATGATCCACAGGCACCAGGGATTGAGTCAGAAATCATTACTACTATAAACAGCGAAGAGCTTCCTGGCATCGCTGTTAATTATGAGAGCTCTTTCTAGAAAATAATGGACTCTGATTGGAAGAAAAACCCTTTAACAGAAGCTTGCTATCTTGTTAGCCTAACAGGTGAGAAGGAATGGTAAGTTTTGGTGCACAGTGCTGTATGGATGCACCGTGTCTGCTGCTACATCTGGATAAAACAGCCTAGATAGGACAGTCTAAAGTGTCGGACACTACTGCTGGTACTGAAGATGCACTAGTTGTGAATGACAGGTGATTGGGCGGGGTGGGGGAGGGCGCTATTATAACACATCCCTGATGGACACAAACAGGAAGAAACCTATACGGGAATAAAAGACAGACAAACTATGAAAAAAACAGCATATACGGGAATTGTACATGTTCATTTTACTCTTACCTTCTTCAGCCTCATCCTCCTGTGGCGATAGTGGACCCCCTCCACTTGTTGGACTGACTGATTCATCATCTCTCTCAGACTCCCGCTGCAGACTTACAACTTCATAAATTGCGTCTCCAGCATTTGTGTGGTTTTTCCCTTCAGACTAAAAATAAGGAAATGAAATGAGTTTTAATGTTAGGCTCTTGCTATTCACCAACTCCATGTTTCTGCTGGTTTGTTCAAATAGGATTAAACCAAGGACTGATACAGTAATTTGGGGGCAAAACTCCATGAGCGCCAGGTTTGTATAATTATTGGTGATTCCCAGAACATCCATAGGACAGACCAGGGCAACCGCCCTGGGCCCCGCACTTTGGGGGGCCCCATGCTTCAGGGGGACGCGGGGTCCAGGGTGGTCTAGGGAGTTAGCAGGGGGCCTAGTGCCGGCAGCAGCGAGAAACCCGGCCCCAGCCCACCCAGCCAGCTCCTGGCATCGCTCAGGGGGAGGGGGCGGAAGCCAGAAAGAGGCAGGGCAGCAGTTTGGGGGAAGTGATGGAATGGGGGCGGGGAGGGAGTACAGCGGGGCAGACTGGGGCCGGGTCGCTCGCTGCTGCCAGCGCCAGCCTTCCTGCTAAGCCCCCAGGCTGCCCTGGACCCTGTGTCCCCCTGAAGCGCAGGGTCCCGCAAAGCGCGATAAGCCCAAACATTGGTGGAGCCAGGCCCACGTTACTAAATATTGATGGAGCACGGGCACCATGAACCCATATAACTCACCACCTATGCAAGACTCCATCCAATTTCAATGGAAATTGCACACATGGATTGAGATTAGTATATGACACTGCTGAACGTAATTTGAGGAAGATGAAAAGCAGCAATGAAAACAATAATTATTGTTAACGCTCCTCCCACAACAACCTTTATGTATTTGAGGAATTATAACACAAACTTTACAATTTAAATTTAACAAACTGAGACAGGGAGGGGACTGCTGCAAGAAAAAATTGCAAAGAACAGACAGGAAAAATGTTGTGATAATAAAAATAAGTACCAAACATTTTTGAGAAACCAATTTTTTTAGGCATTTTGTAGAATGTTGAGAGTTGGCAGTAGGTAGCACGTTCCGCATCATAAAGATTACAACACCCACTGCGTAAGCAACGTGCTATGAAAGGATCCTTAGAAGTAGATTGTGTACAGTGCATCTTCCATTTAATCCCAGGAGCCCTTTAGGATTTGTATCCAGTGTATTTATATTTTAGCAGTAGCTGAAATTAGTTGGAATGCCTGAGCTCAATATCCCTAGTTATAACAATTTGGGGAACAAGGCATTCTTACTGGAGGGCACTTGACACTCAAAAGTAGCTTCATACCTGACTGTGCCTGAGTTTGATAACTTTCAAGGCACACGGAAAGGAATACATTTTCTCACATGCTTTATTTAGCATGGATGAGGTGAGACAAACGATCCATTAAAGACCCATCAAATTCTTTTGTTGATTAAAACAACTTGTACTTCATATTTTTAAAAATGTAATGTACTTAAATCTTGAGCATTGGATAAATGAATTTTATAGAATTTTCTAGAAGAAAAAAAATCAATAAAATAGCTCTTTAGTGTGTCCACATTAAATCTTGGAAGAGAAGAGAACCAGACACCAGGACTGTTCCTAGATGTCTCCTCTCCAACATGTGCCCCAGCTGCTTTGCTTCCCAGACATCACAGAACAGTATATACATCTCTCCTTACTGCCCACTCCCACTTTAAAAAGTTTCTTCTCTGATGTACTCAACATTATTATTTAAAAAGTACAGTGATTCATGTATTTTCATATGGTTGTACAATAATAAAGCCAAATAGCTGCTATTAAGTGAACTGGAGATAAAGTAAAGCCAAAAAGTACATTTTAAGACCAGTTTTAGATCAGGTTTTTTTCAGCCTGCTTCATTCTTTGCAAACCTTACATAATCAGAGTTAAAATAAAGTTATTTTTCAAACAGGCTAATAATGTCAAGTCAGCCTCAAAAAGCAAATGAAAGTAGTTTTACGGAGGTGGTGTTAAATTTGTCTCAGAAGCATAGTGTTAACCACATGAGAAAAAAGGAATATCCAATAAAGGATAAGTGAAAGGAAAAAATGACCAAGGATTAGAATAAGATATTACTGTTTCCTCTGTCAGCAAAAAAAAAAAATAAGAGTAACATATGAGAACCTGCTGTGTAAAACCAAGGCACTGACCACTTGTCATTTATGAGCCCCTGGAACCTTTAATTTAAAAAGGGAGCACTAACTCCAGCTTGCTGGCCAATTTCCACCCACAGTAATTAACATCTTCCACTCTAAATACCTCCTGTAGTTTCAGTTCCAGTTGGTGAAACTGTTCCATGGGGTAGTCTAAATCTGCACTGCCTGTGGTTGGACAAAATCAAGCGTTTTCCCCCTACTCTGATCAGTCCATCACACCTGTTTCTATTATAACCATTCCATGTTGGGAAAAAGCAAGGCATGGGTCCTCTTCTCTCTTTCCGAGTATCAGACAATTTTCCATACAGATCTGGAAGTGCGGGGTGAAATCTACAGTTTATAATTTAGATCCATTACCCTTGTGATTAGTAAAATATAGCAGGGAGAAATTCGCTCCATTATCAATGCATACACGTTTCACCTCCCAGGATGTCAGTATCAAGTAATTGCAAGGCCCCTGGTCAAGCAATTATGTCGACACTGATAATCTCATCATTTATCAAAGTCTCGGACATTCCTTTTGGAGGTATAGAGAGGGGTGTTATTGAGAACATTGCAGTAGTACAGCTTTAGCATTACTTTGAGGACTTGGTATAGCATTCAGAAATCTGTTTAAATGTCCTTTTCATTTTTTTAAAATGTGTTTGTCTGAAACTCAAGGCACGTATAAACAAACATTTTAAAAATACATTAAGAACTTCAGATTAGCCCACTGCCAACATTTAGGACTCTTCTAACCACCAAAAATGCCCCCTCAATCTACTTCCCACTGATACCCTTAAAATCACCTCAAAAAAAGGCAAAGGTTTCCTTGAAACATGCCCTGCTGACTCAAGTTTACTTGGACCAAGAAAGAAGCTGTATTTTAAGATAAGTATCAAGCAAATGTAAATAAAAAGGATTATAGTGTGCGCTCTTTAAAACTGGAAAGGGCAGCAGTCTTCCACATTTTCACATACTTGTGTTTTTTATAAATTCTACTGTATTTATACATCACCAACGGCGTGAAACAAGGATGTGTTCTCGCTCCTGTCCTATTTAACCTGTTCTTTGCATGTGTCCTTAACCATGCAGTGAAAGATCTGGACCGAGGTATATACTTGAAATACCGGCACGATGGTTCACCTTTTGACCTCCGTCGCCTGAATGCAAAGACTAAGACAGTGCAGAAACTCCTTCTTGAGGCACTCTTTGCTGACGATTGTGCCCTCATGGCTCACACTGAAAATGATCTTCAGCACATTGTCAACAAGTTTGCTGAGGCCTCACAACTTTTCGGACTAACTATCAGCCTCGGAAAGACAGAAGTTCTCCATCAACCTGCACCTGGATCCAATGCTTCTGTCCGAGTATCTCCATCGACGGCACTCAGCTGAAAGTAGTGGAGAACTTTAAATATCTGGGTAGTGTCATATCCAGTGATGGATCACTAGATAATGAGATCAATGCACGAATATCCAAAGCAAGCCAGGCACTTGGCTGTCTGCGTGTCAAAGTTTTAAATCACCATAACATCCGGATGTCAACAAAACTGCTTGTGTACAGAGCTGTTGTTCTTTCATCTCTTTTGTAAGGGTGCGAAACATGGACACTATATAGGCGTCACATCAAGCAGTTTGAAGCATTTCACATGCGCTGCCTCCGTAACATCATGAAGATCCGCTGGCAAGACAAAGTGCCCAATCTCGAAGTCCTCGAGAGAGCCCAGATGACAAGCATCGAAATGATGATCATGAAGTCACAGCTACGTTGGACCGGTCATGTCAGCCTCATGGATGCCAACAGAATCCCCCGCCAGCTTCTGTATGGTGAGCTCTCCCAGGGCATCCGGCATATAGGTCGTCCACGGAAACGTTACAAGGGCACCATCAAAACCAATCTGCAGTACAGCAGTATCAAACCTAGGGACTTTGAGGACACCGCCAGCGACAGACCACAGTGGCGTGCAACAGTCAGAAATACCTGCATCGCCTTTGAGGAAGACCGCTGCCAGTATCTACAAGAGGCACGCGAACGGTGTCACAGAGCATCAACAGCGCACAATCCACTGACCGCGAACTTCCCATGCACCATCTGCAGCAAAATGTGCACCTCTAGAATTGGCTTGTATAGCCATCAGAGGGCACACAATAAGACCAACAACTGATGATCTGCACAGATTTGTCATCATCGGATCGATGGACTACCAAGACTGTATTTCACTTATCTCTATTGTAAAACTGAAGAGCAGGAGTGCCAAAGAAAACAGCTTGCATGAGACTGATTTACTCAGGTGGGCATTTAGTGTAGTCTGTGCCTTTATTGCATAGTAAAAACATCACTAGCTGTTCAGCACTAATTGTTTTATCCCTCAGTAAGGTGACAATTGTCATTCTAGCTTAGGATCAGCAAAATTAAGTCAGTCCTATTCATTTAAGTCAACCACAGGGGTTGTGGTTCCACTGCAGTACAACACAAATTAGAAGATCAGACTCCTCTCTTCAGATCTTGAGCCAATATCAATATAATGTGTAAGTCTCTAGAGAAAATGGATCAATGTTTATTGCAGGAGTATGAAACTCTACATAATTCCAGAATGAACTGAATAATAATGCAAGTAATTGGGTGTCAGCCAGGAGAGAACTATCGGGAGGACCTTTGGATTCTACTCTACTGAACATTATTCAATAAAGCTTACATATACTTAGGCCTGGTCTACATTGACGGGGTGAAGGGGGGGGAAGGTGGTTGATCTAAGATACTTCGTCGTACTTAGATCTACTCACCATGGTGTCTTCACTGCGGTCAGTCAACTGCTGCCGCTCCCCCGTCGACTCCGCCTGCACCTCTCATGCCGGTGGAGTACAGGAGTCGACAGGAGAGCACTCGGGGGGTCTATTTATTGCGTCTAGACTAGACGCAATAATCGGCCCCCGCTGGATCGATCACTGCCCGCTGATTCGGCAGGTAGTATAGACCTATCCTAAGAAGCATATGCACCCTTCCACTGCATGGCAAGGACGGATGCAAAATCATGTTAATCACACACACAGAGTCCTGGGAGAGACACACAGAGGGAATATGCAGTATGCTGTATCTTGGGTCCACCTCCCCTAGATTGAACTACACAGTCCCTTCATACAAATAATGCCAAACAGAGCTCTGGGGGTGCTAATGAAGTGAAATATTCAGGAGGAAATATAACTTGCACAAAAATCTGTTGTGTGTTATTCTGAGGAAGTTACGTGTCTTAATCAATATTATTAAAGCATTATATAACATTACAATAATCTATATCGTGATTTTCATTAATAATGATCATTTAATGCTTCAATTTATAACACTAATTCCCTCACTACTCCTTCCACACACCAGGGGGGCAGTGTAGATGACATCACTTGAAATATCACATGAAGGCGGACAATTAAATATCGTGCTTGTATATAAATGCTATAACACTGATTACTAAAATGGGTGAACCTGAATGCCTGGGATTGAATGAGGATATTGAAGTAAGAGGCATTACAGAAACTTGGTGGAACAATGTTAATCCACGTGACACTAATAGTGGGGCACAAAATATGTAAGAATTCCAGTAGATTGCACTGGTGGGTGGGTTTCACTACCTGTGAGAGAAAGCAGAGTCAAATATAGTAAAAAACTTAAATAAATCAAACTTTACTATCAAATCTCTATGGATAGAAATTCCATACATGAATAATAAGAGTATAGTAGCAGGAATATACTACCAATCACCTGACCAGGGTGGTGACAGTGATTGTGAAATACTCAAGGAGTTTACAGAGGCTACAAAAACAGAAAACCCAACAATAATGAGGGATTTCAACTATCCTCGAACTGACTGGGTATGTGTCACCTCAAGACAGGGATGCAGACAGAAAAATGTCTGGATACCATAAATGACTGCTGTGACATGCTGTAACCCTCAGGGAACACCCTGTAATCCCCCATATTCCTCATCTGTACATAATTGTGATATTACATATAAAGCATGCCTTGTAAGGTATCAAGGGAAAGGTTATCATCTGCTGAAAGTCATTTCTCTATCCATATATGTATATCATTAATGCATATGAAGTAGGGCTGTCAAGCGATTAAAAAAATTAATTGTGATTAATTGCGCTGTTAAACAACAATAGGATATCATTTATTTTAAATATTTCTGGAAGTTTACTACATTTTCAAATATATTAATTTCAATTACAACACAGAATACAACGTGTACAGTGCTCACTTTATATTTATTTTTTATTACAAATATTTGCACTGTAAAAAAACAAAAATTATTTTTCAATTCACCTCATACAAGTACTGTAGTGCAATCTCTTTATCATGAAAGTTGAACTTACAAACGTAGAATTATGTACAAAAAAAAATCAGCATTCAAAAATAAAATAATGTAAAACTTTAGAGCCTACAAGTCCACTCAGGACTACTACTTGGTCAGCCAATCACTCAAACAACAATGGTTACAATTTGCAGGAAATAATGCTGCCTGCTTCTTGTTTACAATGTCACCTGAAAGTGAGAAAAGGCGTTCGCATGGCACTGTTGTAGCTGGCGTTGCAAGATATTTTCATGCCAGATGCGTTAAAGATTCATATGTCCCTTCATGCATCAACAACCATTCTAGAGGACATGCTTCCATGCTGATGATGGGTTCTGCTTGATAACGATCAAAAGCAGTGCGGACAGACGCATGTTCATTTTCATCATTTGAGTCAGATGCCACCACCAGAAGGTTGATTTTCTTTTTTTGGTGGTTTGGGTTCTATAGTTTCCGCATCAGAGTGTTGATCTTTTAAGACTTCTGAAAGCATGCTCCACACCTCGTCCCTCTCAGATTTTGGACAGCACTTCAGATTCTTAAACCTTGGGTCGAGTTCTGTAGCTATTTTTAGAAATTTCACATTGGTACCTTCTTTGCATTTTGTCAAATGCTGTGAAAGTGTTCTTAAAATGAACACATGCTGGCTCATCATCCGAGACTGCCATAACATGAAATATATGCAGAATGCGGGTAAAACAGAACAGGAGACATACAATTCTCCCCACAAGGAGTACAGTCACAAATTTAATTGACGCATTATTGTTTTTACGAGCATCATCCGCATGGAAGCATGCCCTCTGGAATGGTGGCCGAAGCATGGAAGGGGCATATGAATGTTTAGCATATCTGGCAAGTAAATACCTTGCAATGCCAGCTACAGAAGTGCCATGAGAAGGCCTGTTCTCACTTTCAGGTGATATTGTAAATAAAAAGCAGGCAGCAGGATCTCCCGTCAATGTAAACAAACTTGTTTATCTTAAACAATGAGGAGTCCAGTGGAACCTTAAAGACTAACAGATGTATTTGGGCATAAGCTTTCGTGGGTAAAAAACCACTTCTTCAGATGCATGGAGTGAAAATTACAGATACAAGCATAAATATACTGGCACACGAAGAGAAGGGAGTTACCTTAACGGCTACCCCTCTGATATTTGTTTATCTTAGGGATTGGCAGAATAAGAAGTAGGACTGAGTGGACTTGTAGGCTCTAAAGTTTTACACTGTTTTGTTTTTGAGTGCAGTTATGTAATCAAAAAAAATCTGCATTTGTAAGTTACACTTTCACAATAAAGAGATTGCATTTCAGTACTTGCATGAGATGAATTGAAAAATACTATTTCTTTTGTTTATCATTTTACAGCGCATATATTTGTAATCAAAAATAATAATATAAAGTGAGCACTGTGCACTTTGTATTCTGTTTTGTAATTTAAATCAATATTGAAAATGTAGAAAAACATCCAAAAATATTTAATAAATGTCAATTGGTATTCTATTGTTATAAGTGTGATTAATCACGATTAATTTTTTTGAATTAATCACGTGAGTTAACTGTGATTAATTGACAGCCCTAATATGAAGTTATGAGAATTGTGTTGTATGCTTGTCACTAAAACATGCTGTAATTTGGGGGATCAACCAGATATTAGCTCCCCAGAGGCAACAGCAAGGAAAGTAACCAACACCCGGGCGGGGTGTCAATCAACGCATCAACAACCATTGTCCAGCAAGGGAGCTACAATGCAATGACTCACCTGCATGAGGCCACAACAGGGGAATTGCTCAACCTTGCCTGGAGACTCAGCAATGCCCACCCAGAGATGCCTGGACATGTGTTTTCCAAGCATGTGGACTGAGGATATAAAATCAAACACAGGGGGCCCATGCTGGGCCTTTCTCCTTCAACCACCTACGCTGCAAGCGACAAGGACACTCTGAAGACTCCAACTGAGGGGACTGGCCCAGATTTCAAGGGTGAAATCTGTATATTAAGGATTGCAATATCCAGTGGGGTGAGAAAAACTGCTTAGTCTAACTGTTGCCCAGTCTAACAGGGTTGAGAGTTTAGATTGCGTGCTTATATTTTATTTCTTTTGGTAACCAACTCTGACTTTTTGCCTATCACTTCATATCACTTAAAATCTTTTTATAGTCAATAAATTTGTTTTACTGTTCATCTTTACCAGTGAGTTTGTATCAAGTGTGGGGCAAATCTGCTCAGGTTTTGCAAAGGCTGGTGTATATCCACTTTCCATTGATGAAGAATGAACCAATTAATACATTTGCACTGCCCATCTTGAGCAGTGCAAGATGGTATATTTCTGGGGTACAGTGCTGGGAGCTGGGGGGATTTGGCTCAGGTGCCTTTCCCTGTGTGATTCATGAGTGGCTCTGGAAGCACTCATTCAATCTAGCTGGGTGTGGGGTCTCCACATGTGGTTGTGCTGAGTGATAGCACCTGGAGGGGTTTGCTGCTGGTCACTAGCAAGACATGAGAGAGACAGCCCAGGCTGGAGAGAGTTCAGGGGGCACAGCAGTCCCACAGTCCCAGGCTGCACCCTGGGGATCCCGTCAAAACTGCCTTTTGAAGCAGCTTACCCTGAAACCCACAAGGGTAGAGGCAGTTCTTGATTTAGTCTTAAGTGGAGCACAGGGTCTGGTCCAAGAGATAAATATAACTGAACTGCTTGGTAATAGTGACCATAACATAATTAAAATTAACATCCTTACCGGGGAGAAAATACCAAACTAACCCATCACAGTCCCATTT
Organism: Terrapene triunguis; assembly: GCF_002925995.2. Classification (NCBI taxonomy): domain Eukaryota; kingdom Metazoa; phylum Chordata; order Testudines; family Emydidae; genus Terrapene; species Terrapene triunguis. Next base: position 8,724,131 of record NW_020664563.1, on the reverse strand, counting down.
AATTTCAAAAAGGAAAACACCACCAAAACAAGGAACCTAGTTAAAAGGAAACTAAACGGAACTGTGTGACAGGGTGGACTAGGCCCTGAGGCCCCTTGCTGGAAGCCTCAGGGTCCTGCCACACTCGTCCCAGGAAAGAACGGTGGAGAGGTCCTCCAAGCGGGCTAGAGTGGCTCCAGGGAAAGCAGCCAATCAGAGTGGCTTCAGGGAGCAGCCAATCAGGGACCAGGAGGAGAGCCCTATAAAAAGTAGCTGCGGAGACAGAGAGGGGCAGTTCCTTGCTGGAGCTAGACGAGTGCAGACAGTACTCCTGGCTGGCCAAAGGGAAATGCAGCACAACGGACAACTCAGTGCTAGTAAGGACTGGGGGAGCTCCTGGCTGGCTGCTGGGCCTGAACTTAGAAGGGCCCTGAGCTAAGAGTAAGGTGTCAGGGAAGGCTGGGGCCAGGGGGAAGTGGCCCAGGGAACTGAAGGCACTTTTACTAAAGTGGAGCGTGGCTACTATTCTTAGGATCCCTGGGATGAGACTCAGTAGTTGGTGGACCCGAGTTCCCCCACAGGCCACTGGGGAAGGGCCTACAACTGGACAGCAGTAAACCCCCATAAGGGGACTAAACTGTCAGGAGGCCCAGTTGGAGAACTGGGGGCAGAACAGACTAAAAGGGCAAAACCATTGCCTTCAGGGAGGAAGTCCTGGGGGTATAGCCCAATACCAAGGCTGGGACTGGTTTAAAGACCGCAAACACACCCAACCAGAAGGGGGCGCTCGCGAGAAGTGGGTGCCACACAGTGAAGTGCCTGCAAGCTGCATGGAAACTTTTTGAAAACACCATAGTAGAGGCTCTAATTAAATGTATTACGCCCCCCAAATAAAAAAAACAGTAAGAGCGGCACAAAAATGCCACCATGGCTAGACAGCAGAGTAAAAGAAGCAATTAGAAGCAGAAAGGCATCCTTTAAAAATTGGAAGTCAGATCCTACTGAGGAAAATAGAAAACCAAAAAATCTGGTAAATCAAGTGTAAAAGTATAATTAGGCAGACCGAAAAAGAATTTGAAAAGTAATTAGCAAAAGACAAACTTAAAAAAAATTAAGCACATCAGAAGCAGGAAGACTACCAAACAGTCCATGGGGCCACTGGATGACCCATATGCTGAAGCAGCACTCAAGGAAGACAAGGCCATTGCAGAGAAGCTAAATTAATTCTTCTCATCAGTCTTCACTGAAGTGGATATGAGGGAGATTCCCACACCCAATCCATTCTTGTTAGGTGACAAATACACCTCTACCCCGATAGAACGCTGTCCTCTGGAGCCAAAAAATATTACCGCGTTATAGGTGAAACCACGTTATATCGAACTTGCTTTGATCCGGCAGAGTGCGCAGCCCCGCCCCCCTGAAGCACTGCTTTACCACGTTATATCTGAATTCGTGTTATATCAGGTAGCGTTATATCGGGGTAGAGGTGTATGAGGCACTGTCCCAGATTGAGGTGTCAATAGAGAAGGTTTTGGAACAACATGATCAGTTAAATGGTAATAACTCAGCAGGACCAGATGGTATTCACCCAAGAGTTCTGAAGGAATTCAAATATGAAATTGCAAAACTACTAAGTGTGGTATGTAACCTAGCATTTAAATTAGCCTTCATACCAGATGACAGGACAGCAGCTAAAATAACAATATTTTTTTTAAAAGGCTCCAGAGTAGATCATGGCAATTACGGGCCAGGACGCCAAACTTCAGTACCAGGCACATTGATAATTTTTGTTTTTTTACTATAGTTTCAACCAGACACACTGATGAACACAATATGTTGGGAAGAGTCAACATGGCTTTTGTAAAGGGAAATCATTACTCAGCAATCTATTAGAATTCTCTGAGGGTGTCAGCAAACACTTGGACAAGCGAGATCCAGTGGATATAGTGTATTTGGACTTTCAGAAAGCCTTTGACCAGGTCCCTCACCAAAGGCTCTGAAGCAAAGTAAGTAGTCATGGGATAAGAGGGAAGGTACTTTTATGGATCAATAATTGATTACAAGATGAATAAATGGTCAGTTTTCATTATGGAGCGAGATAAATAGTGGGGTTCCCAAGGATCTGTACAGAGACCTGTGCTGTTCAACATATTCATCACAAATGATCTGGAAAAAGGGGTAAACAGTGAGATGGCAAAGTCTGCAGATAATACAAAATTATTGAAGATAATTAAGTCCAAAGCTGACAGCAGAGTTACAAAGAGATCTCACTGAACTGGGTGATTGGACAACAAAATGGCAGATAAAACTCAATATTGATAAGTGCAAAGTACGGTACATTGGAAAATATAATCCCAAATATACACACAAAATGATGGGAACAGTTATCACTCAAGAAAGATCTTGGAGACACTGCCGATAGTTCTATGAAAACATCCGCTCAATGTGCAACGGCAGTCAAAAAAACCTAACAATGTTAGGAACCATTAAGAAAGGGATAGATAATAAAACAGTGAATATCATAGTGCCATTACATAAATCCATGGAAAGCCTTTGAATACTGCATGCAGTTCTGGCGGTGCGATCTCAAAGAAATACATTAAAACTGGAAGAAGTACAGAGAAGGGAAACGAAAATGATTAGAGATCTGGAGCAACTTCCATATAAGGAGAGATTAAAAAGCCTAGGCCTGTTCAATTTAGAAAAGAAAGATATGACTATAAAATCATGAATGGTGTGGAGAAAGTGAATATGTGAAGGGATAAATAACTTTCCTAACTCAAGAACTAGGGGTCACCCAGTGAAACTAATATGAGCAATGTTTAAAAACAAACATAAGGAAATATTATTTCACACAACGCCCATTCAATCTGTGGAACTCATTGCCAGGGGACTGGGTTCAAAAAGAATAAATTCATCAATAGCTATTAGGTAAGATGGTCAGGGATGCAACCCCCATGGCATAGCCTAATTTTGGCAATTAATTGATCTTTGACTATTAGCAGTAAAAATGCCCAATGGCCTGTGATCGGATGTTAGATGAGGTGGGATCTGAGTTACTACAGAGAATTCTTTCCTGGCTGTCTGGCTAGTGAGTCTTGCCCACATGCTCAGGGTTTAGCTGATCGTCATATTTGGAATTTTCCTCCAGGGCAGACTGGCAGAGGCTCTAGGGGGTTTTCGCCTTCCTCTGCAGCGTGGGGCGTGGGTCACTTGCTGGAGAATTGTCTGCACCTTGAAGTCTTTAAACCATGGTTTGAGGACTTCAATAGCTCAGACATACGTTAGGGGTTTATTACAGGAGTGAGTGGGTGAGATTCTGTGGCCTGCGTTGTGCAGGAGGTCAGACTAGATGATCATAATGGTCCCTTCTGACCTTAAAGTCTATGAGTCTATGAGGTGTCCCAAAACCTCTGACTGCCAGATGGTGAGAGTGGACAACAAGGGATGGATCTCTCCATAATGCTTCTGTTCTGTCCATTCCCTCTGAAGCATCTGTCACTGGCCACTGTCGAATAACAGGATATTGGGCTAGATGGACCTTCAGTCTGACTCAGCATGACCATTCTTATGTTCTTATGACATTCATTCAAGCAGGCCATGAACTTTGCCAATTTTACAACTTTACCAGCAACATTCAAGAGGAGATAAGGAGGCAAATTTCTCCACACACCAGAACCACAGGTATATTCAGGTAAATTATCTCCTTCTATACATTAAAAAAAAAAAAAAAGCCACAGAGCAAGGTGAGGTTACAGCCCCATTACGCACAAGTTCACTGAATCAAGGAAAGATTCATTTCCTGATCCTTACCAATCAAATGGGCTTATCATTTTTGAAGGCTACTGTCATAACTAAAAAGGGAAGGGTAACAGCTCTCCTGTGTACATTACTAAAATCCCTCCTGGCCAGAGACTCCAAAATCCTTTTACCTGTAAAGGGTTAAGAAGCTCGGGTAACCTGGCTGACACCTGACCCAAAGGACCAATAAGGGGACAAGATACTTTCAAATCTTGGGGGAGGGGGAAGGCTTGTGTGTGTGCTCTTTGTTTTAAGGGGTGGTTCGCTCTTGGGACTGAGAGGGACCAACCATCAATCCAGGTTCTCCCCATCTTTCTAAACAAGTCTCTCATATTTCAAACTTGTAAGTAAAAACGCCAGGCAAGGCGTCTTAGTTTTACTTTGTTTTCTCAACTTGTAAATGTACCTTTTATCAGAGTGTTTATCTTTGTTTGCTGTACTTTGAACCTAAAACAGAGGGGGGTCCTCCGTGCTCTTTAAGTTTGATTACCCTGTAAAGTTATTTTCCATACTGATTTTACAGAGATGATTTTTACCTTTTTCTTTAATTAAAAGCCTTCTTTTTAAGAACCTGATTGATTTCTCCTTGTTTTAAGATCCAAGGGGGTTTGGATCTGTATTCAACAGGAGTTGGTGAAAGGAAGGAGGGGGGAAAGGTCAATTTCTCCTTGTTTAAGATCCAAGGAGTTTGGATCTGTATTCACCAGGGAATTGGTGAGAGGTTTCTAAAAGCTTCCCAGGGTAGGGAATGGTGGCAGCGGACCAGAACTAAGCTGGTAGTTAAGCTTAGAAGTCCTCATGCAGGCCCCCACTCTTGTACCCTAAAGTTCAAAGTGGGGATACAGCCTTGATAGCTACCCACAAGAGTGTCAATGCATAAATTATGCATGTAAACTCCTCATTTTGTATGTGCAAATCAGGGTTACCCAAGTGTAAGTGTATCTGGCATGTGAAAATCCACAATTTACACATGCACTGGACTTTTTGCATGTATAGCTCATGCAGGTGCATTTTTAAACATTTGAGCTATGACTCGTGAAGACCAACTAGTGGCAGATATTAGAATATTTTTTCTTCTGTCACTACGTCAGTTTTAAAGTTTCTGCCTTCACTTTTGTATTATCTTTAGGGCCCTACCAAATTCACGGTCATGAAAAACACATCACGAACCGTGAAATTTGGTCATTTGTGTGCTTTTACAGATTTCAAGGGGGAGACCAGCGTTTCTCAAATTGGAGGTACTGATCCAAAAGGGAGTTGCAGGGGGGTTACAGTATTGCCATCCTTACTTCTGCGCTGCCTTCAGAGCTGGGCAGCCAGAGAGCAGTGGCTGTCGGCTGGGCGCCCAGCTCTGAAGGCAGTACCCCACCAACAGCTGTGCAGAAGTAAGAGTGGCAATACCATACCAGGCCATCCTTACGTCTGCGCTGTTGCTGGCAGCGGCTCTGCCTTTAGAGCTGGGCTCCTGGCCAGCAGTTGTCGCTCTCTGGCCGCCCAGCTCTGACAGCAGCACTGCCGCCAGCAACAGCAAAGAAGTAAGGGTAGCAGTACTGCAACCCCCCCTACAATAACCTTGCAATCCCCCCAGCCCCTCAACTCCTTTTTGGGTCAGGACCCGTAGAGTTAACAATACTGTGAAATTAACCAAAAGGGACTGTGAATTTGGTAGGGCCCTACACATAAATGACACTATATAAAATAATCTGAAGAATAAATGATGCTGTAATGAACTACAGTACTAGAGTGAGCTGTTGATATTTAAAGATGCCTGGGTTGCTTTAATGTTAGAGCTACATTATTGTAAGTATACGTAGACGTTTACCACTGCATCAGTGAGCAATTTAGAACTATATAGGAAGCTTCCAATTTAAGCATTTATAAAATGTGTAATGCCAGGGAATACAAACTCAAATGCCTAGAGATGAATAATGGTCCTTTCATTGACTAGCATGAAAAGGAGTATTTGAGATTAAGCAAAGTGCATTTGTAACCAACTTGGACCTGTGAACTCCAAAACATTTTAACAAAACAAATTAAATTCATGACTTTTATTTATTTTATGTGTGTGTACATATAAATAAAACTAGATAAAAGATAACACGATAAAATTAAGACTTTCAAAGGATTGACTTTTCTTCATTTTTAAACGCTATTCTTTATCGCCGTTACAAAGGTGGTGCTAGCCCATTGGAGGCCCTAAGCATGAATATTGTTCACCCCCAACCCCCAAAACACAAAAAGTGAATGGGGGCCCCTTTCAGCTGCTTGGGGCCCTAAGCAATTGCTTAGCCTGTTAATGGCGCAGAGCCGGCTCTAGGCATAATCAGGGGCATTGGAAACATCTACAGAAACAAATAATTAAAAAGGGTAGACCTAATGCTCAGAAAGTCAATTTTTCCTAAAGAAAGGCAATTTTATTCTTATTAGAAAACACTGCTGTACCTGTTTTAGCTTCATGTAGAAAGTTTCTGTGAAGGTTTTTCTGCTGAAATACCAGAAACGCTCATTAGCTGGGTACACACGAACAACAGTCTCCAGCAAAAAGCGGACTGGCTCTACCACTTCAGTGACCACCATATCCACTGCCACAGTCATGTACACACGTTTATCTGGAACACAAAAATAAATTCACATTCACAAAAGTAGTCAGTCTCAAAAAGATTCAATTTCTCAAGGTACTGAGTAGTATAAAAAAACACCACGGAAATAGATGGCTATTTAGGTCCAAATCCCTTCCTATTAAATCCATCTATTGATTCTGCAGCACATATTTCATTTCTGTTTTAGATCTTGTATATCCACATAGAATGAAATGCACAATAGCCAATGGGATATTCTCCTTTAATACCAAATAATTCTGGTAGTTCTCTCACACAAATAAGCATTTGCAAGAATGGAGGCAAAATGTCCCATATGGGGTGAGGAGGGGGAGGGAATGAAGAAACTGTGGACCAGAGCCATGGTCTGAGGTCAAATAATTGGAAAATTACACTGGATCAGGTCACAAATCTGAAGGTGTAATCTAATGCTAAAGTAGTGAGCTGTATTAGAAGCCAGATACTCAAGTGTCAAGGCATCCCCTACATCATCCTCCATTTGTCCCAAGCCCCACTGGCACTTGGGTACAAAATGGATTAATGATGCCTATGCCTGGTAAGTTACAAATAAGACTCCTTAAGTATGTGATTTTACTGTTGCAGGAAACAGCTTTTAAAATAAGAGTTAGTTTTTAGTCATCAGGAATAGGATACAGAGCCTCAGGCAATAACAAATGCACTCAACTGGGATAGTTATGTGATCAGACTACAAATGGACAATGGAAAGAACGCAGTCAAGTCATGAACTGGAAATTGTGTAGACTTGGCTCTTGCACAGCAACAGCCAAGTCTACACTATGCTAGAAGTAACAAACTATATAACACTTTAAAATACACTTTAAAAAAATCCAAGAATAAGAAAAATTATGCTGTCCTAGGAGTCAATACTACATTGAAGGCCAAAATCAAGGTTTAAAAAAAAAGGATAGGAGTTCCAGATTCAACCAAGCAGTAAAACAGGAACTATGCACAGTGAGGAAATGGCTCCTAAGTACCCTTGGGATTGAAAATTCTAATCCCCAGGGGAACATGCCTGTGACCTCACACACTGCTCTTCTACAGGATTCTGACCTGGCAGCAAGAGCACATGCTAGTATGAGCAATTCTTTATGTTATATGTGTTTATACAGTTCCTCGCACAGTGAGGTTGTGATACTGACTGAGGCCTTTGGGGTTACCATGATGTTAATATTAAACTGAAATATACAGCATGGTGTCAGAGAGACAAAGACAGAGAACATTTATTAAATGAGGTTAAGTATTCTTTACCATACTAAATAATTACTAAGCAAGCAAAACAGCTTGTTAAAAAAAAATCATTTACCTTTAGGTGTTTCCTCATTAAGTACTAGAAAAGTAGGTGCATTAGGATTCCACATTCCAGTAATAACATATGCTCTCCCATCACAGCTCTTTCCCATGGACTCCTAAGAATAAACACATGCATTACATGCATTACAGTGGCACCTAGAACCAATATCAGGGGCCCAGTTGTGCTAGGAATTGTCCAGTAAGATAACCCCCTGCTTCAAAGAGCTTCAAATCTAAACAGTTAAGGTAGACAAGGTGGAAAAGGGATAGAACATACAAGCAAAGTGAACACAATAGCTTGAAACATTTCATTTATTTTCATTTAGTTCAATTATTTTTGTTAGTATTTTATTTTGGGGGAGGGTGTCTCTGGCTTTATGTTTTACTGTTTTAGAGTATGAGAATAGACGAACAAATGAAGGGAGAAGAGACAATGTAGGGAGTGATGAGGGGAAGGCAAGGGAAGCAGACATGGGGGACAGGGTCAGGAAAACTGACTGTGCAGGAGTAAAAAAGCCAATCAGCACAGGAGAGAAAGCATTCAGAGTGAAAACTAGGAAAACTCTCTGAGGAACTCATCAACATCCAAACTTCCAGGAGAGAGGGGAGGCAGAAATCTCTCACGGTACAACTGTACCTGTTGCACTTGCTTTGGTGTTTGCTGCTGGCTGATAGATTTGTATGTGCCACCATTGAAGTAGATTTCTTTGAGAATTAAACCTTAACTTTAGGGGCAAATGTCAGAACAACAAATAAATTAAATACATTTTTTAAATTTAAAATTTTTAAATTAAATAAATTAATGGAGATATCCTATCTCCTAGAACTGGAAGGGACCTTGAAAGGTCATCGAGTCCAGCCCCCTGCCTTCACTAGCAGGACCAAGTACTGATTTTGCCCCAGATCCCTAAGTGGCCCCCTCAAGGATTGAACTCACAACCCTGGGTTTAGCAGGCCAATGCTCAAACCACTGTTTGTGTTAAAATATAAGAATTGAAATGAAAGACATTGAGTCGGTTTGAACAAAATGTTTGACTTGACCCAGCTCGAATTTTTTTCTGATTTTTTAATTCGCTGCAAATTACAAAAAAAAAAAAAAAAAAATTGTTTTCACTTCCACCTGAACCAAAACATGTATTTTTGGAATAGTCAGAGAATTGAAAAATCCATGATTCACACAGTTCTAGTGCTGAATTCTCCAAATAAACAGAAAAAGCACTCTTTAGAATATTTGTTATACTTAAGCAAATAAACTAAGAGATTATGTGATGCAGTAGTTTAATGCAATGGGTTTTATTTCTGGACACCTGGATTCAAATCCTAGTTAAGATGACATATTAAAATACGTTTTATAGACCTGTTTCAGTAGACATTTGTCTACGTTACAAAGCAACCACAAAATTTACTACAATTTGTTGTTCCACTTCCTAATCAAAGGATAGAACTGGAAAAGCAGATTTGTTCATATCAATACTGAGATGCACTAGCAGAGATATGTAGATAACTGGAGAAGACTGAGGGGGGACACTAAGTAATCAAATATGTAAAAGGTTGTTATAAAAAGGATGGTGATAAGTTGGGGATAGTTTAGGTATACACCTCTACCTCGATCAGGGCCGGCTCTGGCTTTTTGGCCGCCCCAAGCAAAAAAAAAACAAAAAAAAA
>NW_020664563.1:8690397-8714678 GCF_002925995.2 Terrapene triunguis | reverse complement strand
GGGAGAGAGAGAGAAGGGGGCGGCCAGGGCTATAGCAGGGGCGCTGCCACGCGGCCCCTCCCGCTGCGCCGCCTCCTGCCGCGAGGGCTCCGCTCCAGTCGGCGGGGAGGGAAGGAAGAGGACTGCCCTGCAGGGCGCTCTGGTTCTCCGCGCCACCACCCCCTACAGGGCGGCCGGAGCGGAACAACAACAAAAAAAAGCGGCCGTGCCGCCCTAGGATTGGGCAGAATGCTGCCTCGAACAATCTGCGGCACCAAGCACCAGCTTGCTCAGCTGGTGCCTGGAGCTGGCCCTGACCTCGATATAACGCCGTCCTCAGGAGACAAAAAATCTTACCGCCTTATATCAAACTTGCTTTGATCCACCGGAGTGCGCAACCCCACCTCCCCCCCGGATCACTGCTTTACCACGTTATATCCGAATTCGTGTTATATTGGGTCACGTTATATAGGGGTAGAGGTGTATTTAATTGTGTCTCAGCACAGGGCAATGGACTGGATGACCTCCTGAGGTCCCTTCCAGCCCTAAACATTTCTGTGATTTTGTGTGTCCACTATTTGCATACTCTGTGTTTGGCTCAAGCTAGTATCATTTAGTCCCTTGCTGTCACCAGTGTGACTTTTTTTTAAAAAAAAAACTGAAAAAAACAAATGGTTGTAGCAGGAATCTCATTAAGGAAAAAAACATGCTGCAGCAGGCCAGGAAGAAGAATCCTTTAAAGTGACTGAAGGTTTTGGATGTCAGTGAAGACAACAGGTGGTAGAGATCACTTCAGAGTGCATTACTCTGATCTTCACAGGGAGTAAAATATATCCTCAACAACTGAGCCAAAGCTAACCCCCTGAGATGTGCCAACATTCTGAAGTGTCTTTCACTGCACTGATGTGTCTTTTTGACTTGCTGGTATGGGACAACGTAGAATGCTTTGAAGATGTCAAAGCATCACTGGAAATTTTCAACTTGAGTCAATTCTCATTTGAGGAATATTACTTTTCTCATGAAAAAGAAAAGGAATGTTTTCCTCGCTCCTAAAAATTACTTTACCATGAAGTCTTCAGGAATTATCTTTCATGCTGACAACTCACACTTTGGAAAAAGAGGGGTATTTAGTCAGGATCTAGGATTCTTGCTCCTTGACTGCTAGAGGGACATCCTAAAACAATTTAATGCCATCAACATTAATTGCTTGCTATGAAACACACCAGGATCAACTTGTCCTGATCAACCATTTTCTCACCTTACATAGGAAACCAGAGGGACATAAAAGGACTGGAAGTAAATCAAGGTTATTGTACTGATGTGCAACACCTTACCAGTTCAAGTTAAGCACTTCTCGAAGATGTTGAGATTTCAATATTGTTGAACACTAATCAAAACTCAAAAAATTAAAATACTACAGAAACTATTAACTTGTATTTAACTTATAAACAACTTGCTACAGAGTGTACAATAGAAAAAGTTAAAAGTTGAAAAAGGTCAACTAGTAGTTAAGAGCAATGGCCACAATTTTAAGTTGTAATGAAGCAAATGAGGGGCTGAAGGTTTCTAAGCATCTAGAAAAAGTCAGGTCACTTATTTAGATGTCCAAGTATGAATGTAGGTACCTGATTTTAATTATCCATACTTGAAAATTTTGGCTTATATGCCTCGCATAATACTAAAAGGCCAGTTACTTCTAACAATTAAGTGTCAGCTCACCAAGCAAACTCCTCCACTGTTAAAAGCAACTGATGGCTACAGGCTGAGACATCCTAATACAGTGAAACCTGCACAAAAGGACAACCTTCAGTGGGCAACGTTTTGTCTTAAGCAACTACTTTAGACAATCTACATATGGTTTCCAGTACCCTTTTCCTCAATGTTTAGTTAAAATCCAAAGGCAAAATTTAGCCCTTCTTATAAATGGGTACAATTCCACTTACTTCAGTGGGACTGGGTCTGCTTATGGCAGGAATGATTTTGGCTGAGAAGCTCAGTGAATATTTTTAGTGCTCATTTTGGCCATCAATTAAGTTAAGATATAACTAGATCTCATGCTGTTGCTTGGACAGCCTAGACAGAGGCCACCAAATAGTTATGTTCTTCCAGGATGTTCTGTCCTGAACCAAATCTGATATATTACAAGACAGTGTGACAGACATGGCAATTGCCTACGATTTCTTTGGGAGAGTTTATCATATTAAGTTTATGTATCATTGTGGGCCAGTGATTGTATGGGGGAGGGTAATCATAGCCATTCATGAAATAAGAACAGTGTGGGGTGATCAGGCAAATTCAATCAAGGTGTAACACCTCCAGAGACACACCACCCCCTGGGGAGGCTCACCTACACTAGTTCAAACTGGATATTTTAGAGGCCAATGGACAAAAAAGATTTTTGGATAAATAGCCTAAGTTTAAACTGAGTCAAGACCTTCTTTCTGATCCAGCAAACAGACAGGATCTTCTGTCCAAAGGCACGACCTCAATTTTTAGGGAATGGTTGGAAGGACTGACACCGATCAGAGCTCTTGCGGAGATGGGGGAAACTGATCTCTGATAAGCTTATGAGCATGTTTGTAGGTTCCTTTTTTCTTTTAAATATATTTTCTTGATAATCTTTTATAAGATAAGAAAAAATGTGCTTGCTTAGAAAAAGCTGCGCGGCAACTTAAACTATGGGCAACTATGCTGTTTATAGCCTCTGATGAGAAAAGCAAAGTGCAGACATGGGCCTGTTTAGTCAGTCTGCCTTGCTGGGGGAACTCTGCAGCCTGGGAAAACCCCAGTCAGGAGGGAGAGAGAGAAGCAGATCTCCACTCAAGATAGGGGTTGGCTGGGGAGCTAGAAGTCTGAGGGTGGGTGCCCTTGCTGGACCACGAAGAGGGAATACAGGTGCAGTTGCCCTGAAATGGGACAGTTAGAATGACTTTAAGGGACAGGTGTCTGTTGACACCATCCAGCCATCGTGTTTTAGGTTTCCGGATGGTCTTTTCCATTCTGCTTTTACTGGGTCAAAAGTCAAAGATGACTCTCACAGGGAAGTTGGTAGGCATTCAAGCAAAATGACCATGCTACCTTAGAAAGCACTGGGCAACCATTTGAGAGAGCAGGACCTGTTTAGTTAGAAAACTGATCTCTTCATTTGACTTGAATTTCAACCATTAGATGTTTTCCAATCATTCAGAGATGTTTTATCTGAATGGTGTCCAATTTCTTTTCCATCTGGACAATGAGGAGCCATGTTTCAGTCCCATAGGTCAGGATATTTACCACTGTATATACTCAGCTCCATCTCTCTACCTATCACAGTGTTTGGTTTTCAAAAGACATTCTTGATTAAGCAGCACCCCATTACTGATGACACTTCTGCAGTGCAGGCTTCAAGTTCTTCTTTGATGCCACCCATGTTATCCACAATGAAGCTGAGGTAGGTGATGGCTCAATGCAGCCATATCAACTAGGTGGTTACCCACTAAGATGCTAGTGCCCACACCACATTCAAAGTCACCAGCTGGAAGAATTTTGGTTTTGCTTCAGTTAATTTTCAGGCCAGCTTCTGCCGCTGAGCTTTCCAGGCTTTAAATGCCACAATAAACTTTTCCACTGATTTGGCAATTAGCAGATGTGACAAAGTGGGAATTTTCTGTAGTATTTTTGTGTGTCCCATGTGTACCTCAGTTTCCCCTCCATGGTGCACTGCTACCCAACTAGGGGAAAAGGATTAAATTTGCTCTCTAGGCAGACTAAGACACAGGTGTGTGTGTTATCTCCCTGTATAAGTGGAATGAAGAGTTCTTAAGGAATTGGTTGAAATCAACCCAGATCAAGAGGGCTGGAGAGACAATGCAAGCTCCAATGACTCATGGATTTCCGGCCTCTCAGCAGAAAAGCTGAGCAAAGACCCCAGCTGAAGAACAAAAGACAGACACTGGTGTTGAGGGGATAGAAGTATTGGTTTCCAGAGGTAGCTAGGAGATTTCTCATTTGGGAACTGACTAACAAAGAGAGAGAGAACACACGCGCGCTAGCGCAAGTTTGATAATGGAGTTTGCTACAGCTTGGCTGGGGCTCTGGGCTGACCAGAATGGACTATGCTTTAACCTTAATTTTTCTATGCTAACCTAAGGACTTCTTATGCTGTGGTCCACTTGACTAAAATGCCACTGTTTTGATGCCACTACAAATACTGGGTGAGGTGCATTAGTTCCTGAAGAGTGTACAAGTCTCTACCAGGAATCTATCTCAGTTGGCTCACTGAACAGAGCTCACAATGTGAAGCCCCAGAGATTCAGTCTCAGGAGGTAGTGAGGCATCTGGGGCCTACCCTGAAGGAAGAGAGAGACCCCTTGGGGTCAGGCACATCGGAGGATTTCCTTCAAGAAATTGTTCTAAAGTTGTGGTCGTAGCCCTGATCCTGTAAATCTGGGACAGTGGTGGGCCTGCGGGGATCGAAGAGTGCTATGCCATTGGCAAAACTGATGTCAGTGAGGTTATCATCATCCAAGTATATCCTAAAATATATTTACTTACTGTTTCTTCAAGTACATATTCTGACGACATTAAGAGTTCTGGAGTGGCAAGATATCCTTGCTGAACATCTGACCTAATTCAGAGGAAGGTAGTTTGCTTCTCATTTACAAGAATGCAGCTTGAAGAGTCATCATAAAAGAGATGGAACACTATACAGAACTTGTCAGAGATTAACATTTGACTTACTGAACATACAATCTGAATACACAATATATGTTGCTTCTAATATAGGTTTCTAGAAATTTGAGGCATATGCACTGGATATACTCTAAGACCAAATAATTTGAAAATAAGAAGGAACAGAGGAGGGATTCTTTAAACAGCAGTGTCAGTCACATATGATAGATTAATGTCATGCTTTAAGTAAGTGACAACAAAACTCTTGAAGATGCAAATTATCAGACCTTTGCTAAATTTAGTAATCAAGTCAGACAAATGTAGAAAGCTCTACTTTATTTGCTAATTTGAGTGACCATTTTCTTTAAGCATAGATTTCCCCCCCCCCCCCCATAAAGGGACACTGTCAAGGTTGGCATTTGAATAATTTTTTTTTTCTTATCTTTGTATGTGAAGTCCACTTAATTCTTTTAGATATGCTTTCTTCCCCAGGATAACAATGTTTCATATGTTTTTATTTAATAAAACAAAATTCATGAACAGCTCTACAATAATAAACCAATATATGCATATAATGGAAGAAACATTTTGGTAAAGGACCAAATTTCAGCTTCAAGTTTCAAAGCTGGGATTTTAAAAGACTGAATTACAATGGGCACCCTGACAGTGTCCTTTTTAAAAAAAGAAGCAGAAAACTGCACCCCATAACCCCTAATTTGTTAGACAAGATGATTATTACCATATCAAGTAAATGCATGTCACTGTTCTTCACATTTCGACCTGGGCTTAACAGCATCCCAAAGCATCTGCAAAAGGTTTTTAAAAATTAAAGACATTAGAAAGTCACTGAAAAGTACAGCGATATCTTCTTGAGTGTGCACACAAAACAGATTACCCACTATTTTCCCTTTAAGTAGAATCATTTTTACAGTAAATTACTGCTGGTGCTATGTTATCTCACACATTCAGAAAACGTCACCACATATACTAGACATGGCCAAGAAATGGTCTACTGAAAAGATAAAGGCAAAATCAAGTATTAATTTCTGTTATGAACAGCCAACCTTTCTTGAATAAGTACAAAGCTTAAAGTATACAGTTTAAATGTTAAAACAGTTCAGATACACAGGAAGTATTTGAGACTGAACACGGTATTCAATATTTCACCACATCAAGGAATATATATATATATATATAAATATAAAATTTAACCTACTTCTATACAGAAGGACTAAATACTATTTCTAAGGTTCCTTTCTATCATTTACAACACAGTATCAGTATTCCTTAAAAATGAAAAGGCTTTTCTGTTCATTCCCTATTTTAGTGTCATGTTCGTTGCTAACCCTACATTTGAATTATAAAGGAGAAAAAACACTGAGGTTGCTTTCTTTTTCTGTACTTCTTTATGGATACATCAAATGAGCTGAAGGATTTTGTTCAAATTTGAGCAATTGATATGGGAAAGGATTAAATTATAAAATATATAAAGCTCTAAAACAGGGGTGGACAAACTTTTTGGCCCGAGGGCCACATCTGGGTGGGAAAATTGCATGCAGGGCTATGAATGTAGGGCTGGGCCAGGGGGTTGGGGTGCGGGAGGGAGTGCAGGGTGTGGGAGGTGGCGCGGTGTGCAGGAAGGGGCTCAGGGCAGGGGGTTGGGGCGCAGGAGGGGTGCGGAGTGTACGAGGGGGCTCAGGGCAGGGGGTTGGAGTGCAGGAGGAGTGTGGCAGGGGGTTGGGGTGTGGGGTGCAGGAGGTGTTTGGGGTGCGGGCTCCGGCCCGGTGCCACTTATCTGGAGCAGCTCCAGGGTTACAATGGCGTGCACCGGGGCCAGGGCAGGCTCCCTGCCTGCCCTGGCCCCGTGCTGGCGACGCACCGCTCCTGGAAACGGCTGGCACCATGTCCCTGCAGCCCCTGGGGGAAGAGGGGCAGAGGGCTCCGCGCGCTGCCCTCGCCTGTGGGTACCTCCGCCGAAGCTCCCAGTGGCCACTGTTCCCCCTTCCCAGTCAATGGGAGCTGCGGGGGGCAGTGCCTGCGGGCGAGGGCAGCGCACAGAGCCCTCTACCTCCGCCCTGCCCTACCCCAGGGGCTGCAGTGCCGGCCGCTTCCAAGAGCAGGGCGGGGCCCGCGGCACCACGGGGATGGCAATCCTGCGGGCCAGATCCAAAGCCCTGACGGGCCGAAACCAGCCCGCGGGCCGCAGTTTACCCACTCCTGCTCTATACAGTACACACATACATGCACACCCACCCCGCTGACCATTTGGAAGAAAGTATATTCTTCTTCAATGTTCAGTACTCCAGCCCCTTCAATTAAGGTACAGGAGCTTACAAAACACATTATTTATACTAGCCTGCAGAGGTTCCAACTGAAATCAGGACTCCATTGTGTTAATTGTTTATATACACAATGAAAGACAGCACCTTGTCCTAGCGACCCTGAAATCTAAACAGAGAAGACAAACAAAGGAAGTATTTACCATCCCCATTTTACAGTTGGGAAACTGAGGTACTGGGGGTATGTCTACACTGCACACTAAGCCCAGTCTCTAACTCAGGTTTCAACCCAGCCTCCACTTCTGTCCACACACAAATCAATCCGACTCAGGTTAGCAAGCACTCAGGACCCAGGTCCCAAGACCCTGCTATGGAGATGGGTCAAAGTTGAGTCCCACTTTAACTCAGGTCCAAGCCCTGTCACTTTGCAGTGTGGACACAGGTCAAGCAGCAGACCCAAGTCAGAAGGTCTGCGTAATGCAGTATGGACGTGTTAGCACAGCTGTGAGACCCAGGTCCTGGAACTGTAAACTCAAGTTAACAATGCAACGTGGATTCTCAACTGCAGGCTTGTAAACACCAAGTTCACAAGCCTGGGTGACACAGATTCTGGCTTAGTGTGCAGTGTAGACATACAGTAACTCCTCACTTAACATCCTCCCGCTTAACATTGTTTCAAAGTTACATCACTGCTCCATTAGGGAACATGCTCGTTTAAAGTTGTGCAATTTCCCTTATAATGTCGTTTGGCTGCCTGCTCTGTGCACTGCTTGTAGGATTCTGTGGAAGAGCAGCGACTTTACAAGGGAGCATTGCACAAGTTTCTCTTCTCCTCCTCCTCCCCCTCCCTCCCAGCACTTCCCCTGCCACCAAACAGTTGTTTGGTGGCGCTTAGGACTTTCCGGGAGGGAGGGAGGGAAAGAGCGGGGAAGCACCATGTCTCCGCTCCTCCCCCTCCCTCCCAGAAAGTCCTAAGTGCCGCCAAACAGCTGTTTGGCGGCAGGGAAGCGCTGGGAGAGAGGGGGAGGAGTGGGGACGCAGCATGCTCCAGGGAGGAGGTGGAGTGGGGGGTGGGAAGAGGCAGGTCTGGAGTGGACCAGGGACAGGAAGAGGTGGGCCTGGAGCATCCCCCGGCAAAGTCGGCACCTGTTCTTGTGGGAGGAAGCAGACGCTGCTGCTGAGCAAGGTGCTTCCTAGCATCCTTGCCTGCAGCAGGCTGTGCCTGTGTAGGGTAAGCCAGGGGCTCCTCCCAACCACAGTACAGTACTGTACAGTATATAATGCTTTTTGTCTGCCCAAAAAAATGTCCTTGGAACCTAATCCCCCGCATTTACATTAAATCTTATGGGAAAATTGGATACATTTAACATCGTTTCACTTAAAGTTGCATTTTTCAGGAACATAACTACATCGTTAAGTGAGGAGTTACTGTACCATGAGAGATTAAGTAACTTGCCCAAGATCAGAAAGGAGTCTACACTGAAATCCAGTCTGGTGCTTGAGCCACAAGGCTATCTTTCTACAAAAGATTTAAAACAAAACAAACAAACACCTCCTCCTCTAAGATCCCAAAGAAGTCTCCAGCAAAAGCTGGAAAAAACAGACTTAATATGCCTCATTTTTTAAAGTAGAACACTTTTTTAAACAAACTTTTCAGGCTTCCTTTATACAGGATAAGGAAACAAAGGCACAAAGCCAGTTTTTTAAAAATCCTTGGTAAGTCACCTGTAGACCTTCCCCTTGGAATTTGCTCCATCACAAATAGAGTGGTTAGCTGTATGCATATTTATAATGGACAAATGTTATGCAATACTACACAGAATATTTTTTAAGAAACTAGATCTCACAATCAAGAAAGTATCTGAGCAGCATTATTAGTAACAGGCTGAATTATAAAAAGCACAGACAATATTTTAGTCTTTTTTTGACAGTTTTCTTTTGCACAATAGTCTAATTTTCTCTAATGGAAGAAAAGTTTGACTGTTTCACAATGAATATTTAGGTTTTACAACAAATAAGGATTATAAGGAATAGACAGTTTAGACATTTAGTATTCATAGGATACCACAAAAGCAGTTTCATAGCTTTCAAATGACTGACAGCTAACTAATTAATATTGTGGTGAGCATGGTGTGTTATGAGTAGAGATGTAATAAACAATGCAATTACATTAGCAGAGTGAATATCATTATATTAAAAACTGTTACAAACACAGGTTTTTCCACATAAGTGATTACTACCCTATTAGCCAGGTTTGTTCCTGTTCATTTTATGCATGTGATATTCTTTTTCTGCTTCATTATAGAAATAAGACATGGTAGTAATTTATATACAAAATTATATTTTTCTCTCTTCACATTTTATTATTATAGAGCATAAAAAAGATCAATAGCAGAAACACAGACTTCAAAAGGCAAGAGAGTACATAAAAGCAATAGGGTTACCAGGGAAGAGACCAGTGAAACTGAAAGACAGGCACACAATTCAGAACTGCCGGTTGCCTCTTTAGGCCCCAACCCCACAACTTGTTGCATGTGGGACATCAACTATATCTGCACAAAGCTCCACTGAAGACAATGGGGTTACACGGAAGTGCGCCACTCTGCCTGCATGCAACAAGTAGTAGCACCAGGACCACCCTGAAAATAAACTAGGATCATCTTCAAATTAATACAGATTTCCATTTATACAACAAGCCTTATCCATGGGTAAGCCCAGTGGCTTTAACATAATATGCAGGAGATCAGAATTAAGGTTAAGGTTGAGTCCTTCAATCATGAGCACCCAGATGATGTTCTGCAACTATGATCTAATGATACTGGTCAAGATTCTAACCTCAATTACACTAGTGTGAATCAGACTCTCTCTGCAGAAGTGAGTGGAATTACTCTACATTTGTAACTGAGGTCAAGTCAAGCCCACTGCCTCTAGAAATGAAAGAGTATTTCAATCTCTATACAAATTCTCTGGTTAGCCTCTCTGCTAAGAGTGTTAAAATATTTGATGTGAATACCAACACAGAGAAAATCAACAACTCATTTCACCAAACAATAACCAGGCACTCTCCTCCAGAGCAAGACTGAAGCCAGTGGCCCCAAATATGACAAACTATATCACATTAACAAGATCTTGTAGCATCCAATTCCTTCTTACCATCCAAATTCTAGAATTTAAATTTCTCCAAGTCTATCAACATCTTTTGTACAGTGTAGACACCAAAACTGGACATAGCATTCCAGTAAAGTTCTCATTGAGGCCATATACAGGGGTATTAACACTTCCCCATGTCTAAACCCAAGGATCACATTTGCTCTTCTAGCCAGAGAATTGCACTGCAAACTTATTTTCAGTTGGTTATCCACCATGATAGTCAGGCCCCTTTCTGAATCACTGCTTTCCAAAAATATAATCCCCTGTCCTAAAAATGTGACCCATATTCTAGATACCTAGATGCACAACCTTGTATTTAGCTGTATTAAAATGCATGTTGTTCATGTGAGCCCAGTTTAATATAACAAAATAATATAACATATACACCTCTACCTCGATATAATGCTGTCCTCGGGAGCCAAAAAATCTTACCACATTATAGGTGAAACCATGTTATATCGAACTTGCTTTGATCCACCAGAGTGCGCAGCCCCACCCCACCCCAGAGCACTGCTTGACTGCATTATATCCAAATTCATATATATCGGGTTGTGTTATATCGGGGTAGAGGTGTGTATATATATATATATATATATACACACACACACACACACACACACACACACACACATATATGAATGAACTGGAAGGGACCCTGAAAGGTCATCAAGTCCAGCCCCCTGCCTTCACTAGCAGGACCAAGTATTGATTTTGCCCCAGATCCCTAAGTGGCCCCCTCAAGGATTGAACTCACAACTCGGGGTTTAGCAGGCCAATGCTCAAACCACCGAGCTATCCCTCCCCACCCCTGCAGATTGCTCTACAGAACTAACCTATCTTTATTATATGCCAATGTGTCTCGTCTGCAATTTTTACCAGCAATAATATATTTTCTTCTAGACCATTAATAAAGATAACTACCACGGGGCCAAGAACAGATCCCTCTGAGTCCCCACCAGAAACTCCCCTTTTGTATTATAAGTCCCCATTTACAATTATTTTGAGATCAGTTAGCCAGTTTTTAAATCTATTTAATGTGTACTGCACTGATTTTGTACAGTTATTTTTAGTCAGCTTATGCAGTAGTAAGTCACACGACTTACAGAAGTCTAAGTATATTATATCAACGAAATATCTTTGTCAATCAAACTGGTAATCACAAGACACAATACTTAGGAAGTCTATTAGAATTACTTCAAGTAAGGGGTAATACTTGGTGTTAGAAAATCTATAATTTTTTAGGAACTCCAAGGAATTTTTACTAGTGGCAGCATGAGACCTCCAGCATATGTCCACAGATTGAAATCTCCCACAATAGTGCAATTTTTCTTTCTACATATTATAAATAGATGCTTAAAGGAGCTCTTTATCCTGTTCTCTAGCCTGATCTGGTGGTCCATAACAGATTCCCATCAGTACCCCAGCTTGTAATCTGTCAGTTAGAACATTGATCCATAAGCATTCCAGGTACTGCGCTTCTGAATTGTCAATTACTCTAAAGCAAGTGAATCTTTTTATAACATAGGTTTCTTACGGCACTTACTGAAAGTAGTTAACAAGATACTCTTATCAAATCATCATTTAAGATTACCCAAGATCAAATGTTTTACATATCTTGAAGTTTGCATGAAACTACAAAAAAATTAAACAAATGCTTTGATGCCCCATAGCCTCCAGCTACAAAGAAATTAGAAATTAATTCTATAGCCTCTCTATCAAAACTTGGAAAACCATCTGAATGACATTAAAAAGATGTGTGAACCTTTATAGGCAGAGCTTAAATTAATGTTTTTGAAGTACAGAATATGCATTTTCACTGTTTCAATAAAAAAGAAATCAGCTAGAGGCAATTTCATTTTTGTAAAAACTAAATAATTAGGCACTAATGCAACAACTATTCTTAAATTGTCACTGGTTGCTAGGAGCTGCAAGGACTCTGAGGATCACACATGAGCCAGTCATTAATTAACCCAAAATCACTTTCATCCACTACCCCCAAGAGGAAACTATTAACACATGCAGGCTTACAGAACCCAAACTGAGCTTCATTAAATTGGAATACAGGAAGACAAAAATACACACGATCATCTTGGTGTAAAGAGACTTGGCTCTTTGCTGATCAGGATAGTCTGCTATAGGAGAATTTGCAGTATGAATTTCCACAATATATTATCCGCATGTACCCTCACCAGGAGTTTAAATTCTGATCTTTGCAAAAAGCTGAGTTTCCATCTCAGAAAGACAAGATGAGCACTAATTACTTCCTTTCCAAAACATACCGCTGAAATTCAGTAAAGTGAAGAACTCTCCAGCTAGGGTCAGCTATGTATCTGCAAGGCCTCATACACAACACAAGGAGCACAATTCCTGTCGAACAAAACCTGTGTGTTGTACTCCAGACTCCAACTCTAGAGCTGAAATTCTCCATAGCTTGCTTCAAATCAAAAAGAGTATTTTTGTGAAGTCTGAGCAAAATCTGTTTAACCATTTTTGAGTTATGTGGTTATAAACAAAATCTTGTTTAAATACTAAAATTAGCTTTACTATTTCATGATTTGGTATTTTTACACACATATATGTATATTTAATTCAAAAACTAAGTTCTTTAGGGTTGCAAATTCAAACACTCAAAAGGTAGGGAATGCCAGACTTACAGTTGCCCATAAAACCTTAATTCTACCCTCTTGTATCCCTCCTCCACCCAGTCTGCATAATAAATAAGGCAGGGGTCGTTTGGAAAAATTAGTGATTATGTAATAACAGACTATCATAATGTCCCCACTCCCACAGCAAAGAAAGGGTTGTATAATCTCCATCCATCTATTTGAAGGCTATATTTGACATACCACTTATAGATCATTACTGGGTACAGAAATGAAGTTGTATGATGACAGCAAGAGTGGATTTACAGGTGAAATTATTCTATATCCTGTTTTCAATCCTATTTTTAGTTGTTGTTTTTTTTTAAATCTCCCAAAGAGTAGGAATGGAGTTTCAGGATACAGAAAATCACACAATCGCATTTAAAGGTAATATTTTTTATTATATTTTAACTGTCTAAAGAGTTTAATTTTCATTTTATGACAAATCTGGAAGACAGTGAAAAATACATGTCTTTTTCGAGTTTTTTTTTATTATTATTATTATTTTGTGGTGAGAATCTCTTGATCATTTCAAGGTACTTTCTCCTACTAATCACTGATTAGAATATAGTACTTTCCTCAACTTTTTCACTGTATATGAGACTTGAAAGTGTATTTGAATTCTTTTGGTAAGACTGCCACCTGGTGGATTTTTTTATTTTAATATTTTTAATGCTACTATTCAGAAGAAACTTCCCAATTATACCATAACAACCACCCCCATCACCACTGTAGTTAAGGGCAATTAGTACTCTCTATTATGAAAGAACAGTTACTTACCTTACAGTAACTGGTTCTTTCAGATGTCTTATCCACATTAATTCCACTCTTGGTGCATATATGCTCCACGAACATGAAACTGGAATCTTTTGGCCAACAGCCCATTCCTGTGCCCTAGATGGTCTCACCCTGCCCCTCATCCTCCATTCCAAGGATATCAAGGGCATAGCAGGTCCAAGCACCCTTCTGTTCCCTCACCAGTGCAGAATCCCAAAGGAGTAGGACTGCATAGTAGCAGAGAAGGAGAGTGGGTCATGGAGTCCATGCGGACAACATATCTTGAAAACTGACTGTCCGTGTGGATTTCATTCTTGTTTACTAACAAGCAGTTATTTGTGTGCTAGGAGGTAGATAGTAGCTATTCTATTTAAACAGTGACAGACCTACCAAAAATGAGCATCTAATCAGGACGCTTCTACCAAAGTACAGTGTATTTGACATTCTTCTAACAGGCAGCAGAGGCTCTAAAGCCTGAGCTCTAGGTGGCTGTAACTTGGTTTGCTCCCAATATGTTCTTATACACCTGGAGACCCATTTTTATAATCTCTGTGAGGATTAAGATCAGGCAATATCCTATCAGCAAAGGCTACCAGCAGTTTAGGTGTGTTTATGAATGATTCTGACCTGTTAAGGTAAAATGGCAATCCCCTGGGGTTAAGTAATGCTTGGGGAAGAAAACTGGGAGATGAATTAATTAGTTCATAGGCAACTGCTTGGCCCATGCTGAGGCCATCGTGATCATCAATCCAGCATCTTGCCTCAGCTTCCTCTAGACCCTCTGTATCATGGAGATGGTTGGTAGAAGGTATACATGGGTACCAGTGTCCAGGGGACAGGAAAGCCATCTGACAGAGAGCAAACGATCTAATTATGGGTATCCTCATTTGCAGAAGATGCTCTGAAACATTATGTCCTTGACTGACCACCTATGCTTGTCCGAGAACTGTCTACTGAAGTAATCTGCTAGCAAGTTCTCAATCCTTGGAAGATGTGGGGACCAGGCACGATAGTGATCAACATACAAAATGAAGAGCCAAACGGCTTCCTAACAGAGTGGAGAGGACCTGAATCCTCCATGTCTACTGACATAATCCATAGGCAGGATGTTGTCTGTCAGCATCTGAACTGTGAATCCCTGGAGTAAAGGTAGAAACGCCATGCATGCCAGGCAGATGACTTCGAGTTCCAGGATGTTTACATGCAGACAAGCTTCTTGA
This sequence comes from Terrapene triunguis, assembly GCF_002925995.2. Lineage (NCBI taxonomy): Eukaryota > Metazoa > Chordata > Testudines > Emydidae > Terrapene > Terrapene triunguis. The sequence goes on along the minus strand of NW_020664563.1, from coordinate 8,699,981 downwards.
GGGGACCATAAGGCTTGAGTTTTAAGGTGATCTAGATGACTACCCATCCCTGAGTGAAGGTATCAGTCACCAGTCTCTCTCTAAGTAAAGGTGAAGAAAAGTGTATTCTGTTGCATATACATTGGTGGGAAGACCTTCAGAATGAGGAGAGAACTTTTTATGGGACTGAGAATATCATGTCCACGTGGTGTCTGTCGGGTAGATACACTGACGTCAACTGCTCTTGTAAAGAGTGTAGAAGTCTGGCAAGATTAGGGTTGCCAACTTTCTAATCACACAAAACCGAGCACCCTACCCTGCCCCTTCCCCAAGGCCCCACCTCTTCCCCGCTCACTACATTCCCCCTCCTCAGAGGAGGAGGAGGGTGGTGGTGGTCGGGGACTCCCTCCTCAGGGGGACTGAGTCATCTATCTGCCGCCCCGACCGGGAAAACCGAGAGGTCTGCTGCTTGCCAGGAGCTAGGATACACGATGTGACGGAGAGACTGCCGAGACTCATCAAGCCCTCGGATTGCTACCCCTTCCTGCTTCTCCACGTGGGAACCAATGATACTGCCAGGAATGACCTTGAGTGGATCACTGCAGACTACGTGGCTCTGGGAAGAAGGATAAAGGAGTTTGAGGCGCAAGTGGTGTTCTCATCCATCCTCCCTGTGCAAGGAAAAGGCCTGGGTAGAGACCGTCGAATCATGGAAGTCAACGAATGGCTACGCAGGTGGTGTCGGAGAGAAGGCTTTGGATTCTTCGACCATGGGATGGTGTTCCAAGAAGGAGGAGTGCTAGGCAGAGACGGGCTCCACCTAACAAAGAGAGGGAAGAGCATCTTCGCAAGCAGGCTGGCTAACCTAGTGAGGAGGGCTTTAAACTAGGTTCACCGGGGGAAGGAGACCAAAGCCCTGAGGTAAGTGGGGAAATGGGATCCTGGGAGGAAGCAAGAGCAGGAGAGCACAAGAGGGGAGGACTCCTGTCTCATACTGAGAAAGAGGGATGATCGATGAGTTATCTTAAGTGCCTATACACAAATGCAAGAAGCCTGGGAAACAACCGGGGAGAACTGGAAGTCCTGGCACAGTCAGGGAACTATGATGTCATTGGAATAACAGAGACTTGGTGGGATAACTCACATGACTGGAGTACTGTCATGGATGGATATAAACTGTTCAGGAAGGACAGGCAGGGCAGAAAAGGTGGGGGAGTTGCATTGTATGTAAGAGAGGAGTATGACTGCTCAGAGCTCCGGTATGAAACTGCAGAAAAACCTGAGAGTCTCTGGATAAAGTTGAGAAGTGTGAGCAACAAGGGTGATGTCGTGATCGGAGTCTGCTATAGACCACCAGACCAGGGGGATGAGGTGGACGAGGCATTCTTCCAGCAACTAACAGAAGTTGCTAGATCGCAGGCCCTGGTTCTCATGGGAGACTTTAATCATCCTGATATCTGCTGGGAGAGCAATACAGCGGTGCACAGAAAATCCAGGACGTTTTTGGAAAGTGTAGGGGACAATTTCCTGGTGCAAGTGCTGGAGGAACCAACTAGGGGCAGAGCTTTTCTTGACCTGCTGCTCACAAACAGGGAAGAATTAGTAGGGGAAGCAAAAGTGGATGGGAACCTGGGAGGCAGTGACCATGAGATGGTCGAGTTCAGGATCCTGACACAAGGAAGAAAGGAGAGCAGCAGAATACGGACCCTGGACTTCAGAAAAGCAGACTTTGACTCCCTCAGGGAACAGATGGGCAGGATCCCCTGGGAGAATAACATGAAGGGCAAAGTGGTCCAGGAGAGCTGGCTGTATTTTAAAGAATCCTTATTGTGGTTGCAGGAACAAACCATCCCGACGTGTAGAAAGAATAGTAAATATGGCAGGCGACCAGCTTGGCTTAACAGTGAAATCCTTGCTGACCTTAAACGCAAAAAAGAAGCTTACAAGAAGTGGAAGATTGGACAAATGACCAGGGAGGAGTATAAAAATATCGCTCAGGCATGCAAGAGTGAAATCAGGAAGGCCAATTCGCACTTGGAGTTGCAGCTAGCAAGAGATGTTAAGAGTAACAAGAAGGGTTTCTTCAGGTATGTTAGCAACAAGAAGAAAGTCAAGGAAAGTGTGGGCCCCTTACTGAATGAGGAAGGCAACCTAGTGACAGAGGATGTGGAAAAAGCTAATGTACTCAATGCTTTTTTTGCCTCTGTCTTCACAAACAAGGTCAGCTCCCAGACTGCTGGACTGGGCAGCACAGTATGGGGAGGAGGTGACCAGCCCTCTGTGGAGAAAGAAGTGGTTCTGGACTATTTAGAAAAACTGGATGAGCACAAATCCATGGGGCCGGATGCGCTGCATCCGAGGGTGCTAAAGGAGTTGGCGGATGTGATTGCGGAGCCATTGGCCATCATCTTTGAAAACTCATGGCAATCGGGGGAGGTCCCGGATGACTGGAAAAAAGATAATGTAGTGCCCATCTTTAAAAAAGGGAAGGAGGAGGATCCGGGGAACTACAGGCCAGTCAGCCTCACCTCAGTCCCTGGAAAAATCATGGAGCAGGTCCTCAAGGAATCAATTATGAAACACTTAGAGAAGAGGAAAGTGATCAGGAACAGTCAGCATGGATTCACCAAGGGGAAGTCGTGCCTGACTAACCTAATTGCCTTCTATGAGGCGATAACTGGCTCTGTGGATGAGGGGAAAGCAGTGGATGTGTTATTCCTTGACTTTAGCAAAGCTTTTGATACGGTCTCCCACAGTATTCTTGCCGCCAAGTTAAAGAAGTATGGGCTGGATGAATGGACTGTAAGGTGGATAGAAAGCTGGCTAGATCGTCGGGCTCAACGGGTAGTGATCAATGGCTCCATGTCTAGTTGGCAGCCGGTTTCAAGTGGAGTGCCCCAAGGGTCGGTCCTGGGGCCAGTTTTGTTTAATATCTTTATTAATGATCTGTAGGATGGTGTGGACTGCAATCTCAGCAAGTTTGCAGATGACACTAAACTGGGAGGCGTGGTAGATACGCTGGAGGGTAGGGATCAGATACAGAGGGACCTAGACAAATTAGAGGATTGGGCCAAAAGAAACCTGATGAGGTTCAACAAGGACAAGTGCAGAGTCCTGCACTTAGGATGGAAGAATCCTATGCACTGCTACAGACTAGGGACCGAATGGCTAGGTAGCAGTTCTGCAGAAAAGGACCTAGGGGTCACAGTGGACGAGAAGCTGGATATGAGTCAACAGTGTGCTCTTGTTGCCAAGAAGGCTAATGGCATTTTGGGCTGTATAAGTAGGGGCATTGCCAGCAGATTGAGGGACGTGATCGTTCCCCTTTATGCGACATTGGTGAGGCCTGATCTGGAGTACTGTGTCCAGTTTTGGGCCCCACACTACAAGAAGGATGTGGAAAAATTGGAAAGAGTCCAGCGGAGGGCAACAAAAATGATTAGGGGTCTGGAGCACATGACTTATGAGGAGAGGCTGAGGGAACTGGGATTGTTTAGTCTCCAAAGAGAAGAATGAGGGGGGATTTGATAGCTGCTTTCAACTACCTGAGGGGGGGTTCCAAAGAGGATGGAGCTCAGCTGTTCTCAGTGGTGGCAGATGACAGAACAAGGAGCAATGGTCTCAAGTTGCAGTGGGGGAGGTCTAGGTTGGATATTAGGAAACACTATTTCACTAGGAGGGTGGTGAAGTACTGGAATGCTTTACCTAGGGAGCTGGTGGAATCTCCTTCCTTGGAGATTTTTAAGGCCCGGCTTGACAAAGTCCTGGCTGGGATGATTTAGTTGGGAATTGGTCCTGCTTTGAGCAGGGGGTTGGACTAGATGACCTCCTGAGGTCCCTTCCAACCCTGATATTCTAGGATTCCCTCATTGGCTCACTCTCCCCCACCGTCACTAACTTTCACTGGGCTGGGGCAGGGGGTTGGGGTGTGGGAGGGGATGAGGGCTCTGGCTGGGGATGTGGGTTCCAGGGTGGGGCCAGAAATGAGGGGTTCAGGGTGTGGGAGGGGGCTCTGGGCTGGGGCAGGACGTTGGGGTGCAGGATGGGGTGAGGGCTCCAGCTGGGAGTGTGGGCTCTGGGCTGGGGCTGGAGAGGAGGGGTTTGGGGTATAGGAAGGGGCTCCAGGCTGCGTGTTGGGGCAGGGGATTGGGGTGCAGGAGGGGGATCTAGGCTGGGGGGTGAGGCCGAGGGATTCGGAGTGTGGGAGGGGGCTGCGGATTGAGGTGCAGGAGAGGGCTCTGGCTTTAGGAGGGCTCAGGGCTGGGGCAGGGGGTTGGGGCACGGGTTTACCTCAGGCAGCTCCCGGTCAGTGGTGCAGCAGGGCTAAGGCAGGCTCCTTGCCTGTCCTGGCACTGTGCTATGCCCTGGAAGCGACCAGCAGCAGGTCCAGCTCCTGGGGAGGGGAAGGGAGGCAGGAGGCTCCACGTGCTGCTCTTGGCCGCAGGCACCATCCCTCCAGCTCCCATTGGCTGGGGTGCTGACCGGAGCTGCCAGGGTCCCTTTTCGACCGGGTGTTCCGGTCAAAAACCGGACACCTGGCAACCCTAGGCAAGATGCATCACATAGGTCCATGAGACCATGTGTCCCAGAAGTCTGAGGCATGCTCTCACTGATGTTTTTGGGTGCTTGAAGTTAGTTGATAAGGTCCACCTTCGTTTATAAACTTGTGTAAGGTAAGCTTTAGCTGACTTGGAACTTAACACAGCTCCTACAAACTGCTTTGAGTAGGTGAAAGTGTAGCTTTTTCTCTGCTGACTTTGAGGCCCAGTATGATAACCTAAATCAAGTTGGTGTTGGGTTGATCTTCTTCAGATCAGTCAGTCATCGAGCTATGGTTAGAACTGGATTACCTGTTTGCTTAGATGAGATGCCAGGACTGCCAAGCATTCTGAATGCCCTCAGTCCTGTGGAAAGAGCAAAGGGCAGGACAGTGGTGAGAGTGTACCAATCATGACATGTTCCTAATAGGAACTGGAGGAATTTCATGAGGGCCAGATGCATTAACATGTGAAAACGGGCATCTTGAAAGTTGAGAGATGTGAGCCAGTCTTGAGAATCTAACAAGAGAATTATGGAGGCCAGAATCACCATCCTGAACCTGAAATGCCAGATGAACCTGTTGAGATGCTGCAAGTCCAGATATGGGATGCCACACTACTTTCTTCTTTGGAATGAGAAAGTAATGGGAATAAAATGCCCTGCCTCTGCACTGTTGCAAGCAGTAGATGGAGTCCAACTCTTGTTTCAACAGTGACACGGGAAAGGGTGCCCCTGAAGGAGGGTGAGAGATAGAAAAGGATTGGAATTGAAAGCAGTACCTTCTGCTGACAGTATTTAGGACCCACTGGTCTGAGGTGATCCCATTCCAGGCTTCCAAAAAAGAGATGGTTGCCAAAGGGGGAAGGAGGAGATTTGTAGGAGGTTCTGATAGACTCTCAATGGTGTTGTCAAATTTGTTGGTGGGAGGAAGACATCAACTGTGCCACAGTTGAGAAAGAGCTCTCGTCCTTCTGTCACTCTCCTATCTGATGCTGCAATAACTGACCTGGCTGGAAAGATCTATGCTGTCTTTTGAGAGAAGGGCGATCTAGACCTGGAAAGGGAGACAATCAGATAATGGTTTTCAGGGATAGGCTAGCCTGTAGGCAATGGTTGATAAGTATATGGATCCTGAACTAGAGGACAAGAGGATACCAGGGGGCCTGTTCTCTGAGTTGCACATCTTTTCCTACTGAGAGAGCAGTCCCTGGAGTCCATCCCGGAATTCCAGTGTGATCCCCATAGAGAGGAGGAGGGAGAGTGGGAAATGAGCCCATAATGTACACCACTGGGGAGGATGAAAAGAAATAAGCCTCCTACAAAGGTGGGGTTGCCTTTTCAGTAGTTACAGGGATGCTCTTACATCCCCTCATTTCAAGTAGGGGACTGGAGCAGTGCCATCAATACTTTGCTTGTCTGCAATATTAAGGTCTCAGTGACAAGTGGTCTAGCCAGCACCAATCTATCCAGTGAAGGTGATCTTGAATCAGGCCCACAGCTAAATCATTTGGGGTCCATATATGCTCTAGAGACAGCACCAATGCCCCAAGTACTAAAGTGACTGTGCCACAGCAAGGTCAGTCCACGGGTTTCATGGTGTAGACAATGAGGGTAATATTTGCTTAGGCTAACTCAAAATGTGTTGAAATGCGAGTAGGGAGCAGGAGTCACACTAGCTAAAGTTAAATTGTTAGCATGAGCAAATAGTGATATTAATAGAAGTGACAAGGCATAACACTGGGTCATAAAGTAAATATGTTTTTGTTTTAATTGGGTTTAGCAAGTGTTGTAGGGGAATTTTTGGATGTTTTGGAACTTTGGTAGCCACAGAATTTGAAATGATGCAAATAGTAATTGGAATGATGTTTGATATTAATAGCCAATAAAGAAGAAGAAGATATTTGAGTTTTCGGGTACGGAAGATTTAATGTGGCAGCAGAAACAGATATAATACAAGGTAGGCTTAATGCTAAGGGGTGTTGTTATAATTTATTATTAAAGGGTATTATGCTAATTTTAGATTAGCATGCTCATCCACCATCAAGGTGCCGTTAAAAAAAAAGACTATACACCAGTGCTTCTCATCCAGGGACTGATCACCCCAGAATGCACCATTTGTTCTTGGAATGTGAATATAAATGCAGCGTATAGTTATATTGTAATTCCTGTTTGTTTTAAGTAATTTTTTTAATTAATGTCTTTAATTCGATCACTCATTCTGTCAGTCACAGTCCTCCACTAAATTAAATTATCTATGACCACCCTGGAGGCTCAACCCTTAAAGAGTTCAGTATGGTTTTATTCCTTATGTTTAAGCTCTTAATTGGAAACACATCAAACAAGGTTACAGTTGGCACCAGGAGACATGTGTCAGGCTGCCCTTTGATTGGTGAGCCAGAGACAAATCAGACACTGGTGCCTAGCAAGTTGAGACATAAGAATCAGCAGGTGAGGGTCACTTAGGCCTGGTCTACACTGTGTGTGTGGGGGGGGGGGGGGGGAGAATCAGTCTAAGTTATGCAACTTCAGCTACATGAATAACATAGCTGAAGTTGACATACTTAGATCAACTTACCGTGGTGTCTTCATCGCGGTGAGTTGACTGCTGCCGCTCCCCCATCGACTCTGCCTGCACCTCTCGCCGAGCTGGAGTACAGGAGTCGACGGGAGAGCGCTCGGGGATCGATTTATCGCATCTAGACTAGACACGATAAATCGATCCCCGCTGGATCGATAGCTGCCCACCGAACCAGCCGGTAGTGAAAAACATACCCTTACACCTTAGCTCATATCTGGAGCGGTGCGCCTTCCTACCCTTCTCTGACGTCATAGACAGCAAAATGGGGGCAGAGAACTGGGGCCTCTTGGTCAATGTAACACAGGAGCTCAGGTGGAATCTCAACTCACTGTGGCACTCATGAGGAGGAACTGACAGGAGGACTAAGGTCGAGCTACATCCTTCCTTTTAGCGTCCACAGTTGCTTGTACATAGCACTCCAGGAGGAGCAATTTTAGGTGGGCCTCTAGCTTTTGGAGCCCATTTAGAGAAGGAGAAATATATTGAAATATCACTTAGGAGTATGTCCCTCTCCTATACAAAAGAGGACCGGGTACATATACACTCCAAAATAAATAAATAAATAAATAAAAACCCTGCAGCAGCGAGTCTCGAAGCCTGAGTCTAACTGACACTTCAGGGCTAAAAATAGCAGTGTAGACGTTCCCACTTAGGCTGGAGCTCAGGCTCTGAAACCCAGCAAGAAGAAAAGGTCTGAGAGCCTGTGGGAACATCTACACTGCTACTTTTAACCATGTAGCACAAGCCCGAGTCAGTTGACAGAGGCACTGAGACTTGCTGCTGTGCGGGGGAGAGGGAGATTTTGATTTGTTTTTTGCAGCACACATGCACCTATTGAAGCTTCACACAAAGAGGACAGGTTTTGAACTTCAGGGATTTTGCTTTTGTCATATTGTCAGAGACCCTGTATACTGTGGTCCTCCCTAGAAACTGAATGTCTGACTAAAAGGTTGGTGCTTATGACAACTGATAAAAAGACTAACACTAGTTACTAATTAGCAAATACTAGTACCTACTTACACTAGTGCACAGGGAAGCAAGCAGACAGTGTAAGGATTCTGTCTCGTTGCCACAGGTGGTAAGATGGAATGGAAGGACTGTTGGACCACTCCACTCTTTACACCTTCAGGCAAATGAGGAGAAGTGCAAGAAAATGTAGCATGCAGGCACACCGCCACCAGACATTGGTGGCCAAAAGAATCCAATCTCGCACACCAAAAGTGGACCAATCACACAAAAACCATCGGTTTCCAAGGAAGAGTCTTAGCCCCTAAGAGCACTATCAGATATTCGTATACAATACTTAGGCTTGCTTCTACATATCACTAATTATTAGGGCTGTCAATTAATCACAGTTAACTCACACGATTAACTAAACAAAATTGTGAGTAATCACAGTTTTAATCTCACTGTTAAACAATAGAATACCAGTTGACATTTATTAAATATTTTGGATGTTTTTCTACATTTTCATATATATTGTATTCTGTGTTGCAATTGAAATCAAAGTGTATATTATTTTTGAAGACAAGTATTTGCACTGTAAAAATGATAAAAAAGAAATGGTATTTTTCATTTCACCTCATACAAGTATTGTAGTGCAATCTCTTTGTCCTGAAAGTGCAATTTACAAATGTAGATTTATTTATTTTTTTTACATAACTGCACTCAAAAACAGAATATAAAACTTCAGGGCCTACAGTCATCATTCCAAAGGACATGCTTCCATGCTGATGACACTCATTAAAAAAAATAATGCGTTAATTAAATTTGTGACCGAACTTCTTGGGGGAGAACAGTATGTCCCCTACTATGTTTTACCCGCATTCTGCGGTATATTTCATATTATAGCAGTCTCGCATGATCACCCAGCACATGTCTTCATTTTAAGAACACTTTCACTACAGATTTCACAAAATGCAAAGAAGGTACCAATGTGAGATTTCTAAAGATAGCTACAGCACTCGACCCAAGGTTTAAGAATCTGAAGTGCCTTCCAAAATCTGAGAGGGACGTGGTGTGGAGCATGCCTTCAGAAGTCTTAAAAGAGCAACACTGATGCGGAAACGATAGAACCCAAACCACCAAAAAAGAAAATCAACTTTCTGCTGGTGGCATCTGTGATAAATGAAGGGGGAAGTGGGGGGCGTAGCTCCCTTTTATGGATACCCAGCCAGCCAGCCAGCAATGAAATCCCTCTTAGTAGCTGTTCCCTACTTGCTCTACCTGTAAAGGGTTAAAAAGTCTCACTGCTATGCATAGGTAAAAGGAAGTGAGTGGGCACCTGGCCAAAAGAGCCAATGCGAAGGCTAGAACTTTTTAAAATTGAAACAAGACTCCAGTTTTGTCGGTCTGTTGTTGCTTTTCAGGGGAGAGGCAGACAGGGCAGAGCTATGCTGTAAAATGCTTGGGCGAGGTATGAAAAATCATCAGTATCATACCTAGAAACTACTCATTTAAAGACCCAGATATGCAAGTAGATCAGGAA